>NW_020837975.1:5861766-5998833 GCF_003676395.1 Aethalodelphis obliquidens | reverse complement strand
GTGAGAGGCCCGCGTACCGCAAAAAAAAAAAAAAAAAAAAAAGCACCGAGTCCTAACCAATGGACTGCCAGGGAATTCCCCTAGAATTACTTTTAATTAATTTAAATTTAAGTTTAAGTGGCACATGTGGCTGATGGCTACCATATTGGAGAGCACAGCTCTGTAACATGCAATTATATAAAAAGACCACAAATAATTTTTCCATTCTTTTATTTACAGATATTGAAGTTATTTCCAAATTATTGCTATATAAGAAAATGCTTCAATGAACATATTTCTCTATGCCTCCTTATGCAAATATGGGAGAATTTGGATATTAGTTTATAAGTGGAATTATATTGTCAACTCTACTAAATATTGCCAAATGGTCTCCACAGTGGTTTTTCCAGTTTACACTCTTACACAATGTAAGAGTGTCCCTATCTCCCCATAACCTCAGCAACACTTGGTATTACCAGACTTATCTTTGCCAATATGATTGATGTCAAATGTTGTCTCATTGTTATTTTATTTTATTTTAAATATTTATTTATTTAGGCTGCGCTGGGTCTTTGTTGTGGCATGCAGGATCTTTTTTAGTTGCAGCATGCGGACTTATTAGTTGTGGCGTGCAGACTCTTAGTTGCGGCATGTGAACTCTTAGTTGCAGCATGCATGCGGGATCCAGCTCCCCCTGCATTGGGAGCTCAGAGTCTTACCCACTGAACCACCAGGGAAGTCCCTCACTGTTATTTTAAATTGCATTTTCTGTTTCTCCTTTGAGGAATTGTCTTTCATACTGTCTTCATTTTTCTCTTGAGTTGATTGTCTTTTTCATACTGATTTGTGGAAGTTCTCCATAAATTCTAGGTGGTAATTCTTTCTTGGTTATATGCCTATATATGATGACTACTATAATGTTCTTTTTATTATTCATTTAATTTTTGGAATAGCAATAATTCACATGTATTCCAAAAGGTACACAAAGATAACTAGGGTTGACTGAAAAATATTCTCTCCTTGACCAAACTCTAGCCACGTTCCTCTAAGCTCTTTTTCTACTTTGGCCTGCAAAGACTTAAACAGAGGACTTCCCTGGTGGCGCAGTGGATAAGACTCTGTGCTCCCAATGCAGGGGGCCTGGGCTCGATCCCTGGTCAGGGAACTAGATCCCACATGCATGCCACAACTAAGGAGCCCTGAGGGTGCAACTAAGGAGCCCGCCTGCCGCAAATAAGACCCAGCACAACCACATAAATAAATATTTTTTAAAAAAGACTTAAACACGAACATAATTTCTAACAGCTCAAGGCCACATCCCCAGGATGACTTTTGCCCCCCTTAAAGTGTCTGCCTGAGAAAACACAAAGCTGCCAAAATAATTTTTTGTTTGTTCCAGTCAACACCTGAAGATAGGGCCCTTGTCTCCTGGCCTCTCTGGGAGGGTAGGAGTCTAAATTGGATAAGCACCAGTTAACAAACCCAAATGGATTTCACACGGACCAAACCCCCACTTCCTGCTTTTTGTAATTTTTCACTTCCCTGACTCTACTGAGCTCCCGCTCACCCCCCTCTCTATTCCCTCATTCTCCTTTTAAAATGCCCAGTTACCTCTGTACAAATCCAAGTTGAGTTCTGTTCATGGTGGACTCTTTTCCCTAATGCATTAGTATACTACTGACTACAATCTGTCCTTACCATATTAACTAGTGTCCAACTTTTTTATCTTTGAATAACCCAGCAGTTCTACTCCTAGGCATATACCCAAGAGAAATGAAAACATACGTCCACACAGAAACTCGTACAAGAATGTTTACAGCAGCATCGTTTAATGATAGCCAAAAGGTGGAAAAAGCCCAGATGTCCATCAGCTGGTTAAGTGGATAAACAAATTGTGATTTATACATAGAATGGACTATTATTCAGCCATAAAAAGGAATGTAATACTGATATATGCTACAACTTTGATGAACCTCGAAAACATTATGGTAAGTGTAAGAAGCCGGACACAAACAGTCACATGTTGTACCATTACTTTTATATAGTATATACGGAATAGGCAAATCCATACATATAGATCAGATTAGAGGTTGGGGTCAAGGGAATATATGGTAAGGCAAACCCTCAAACTTGTTTTCTTGGTTATTCTTGGCCCTTTGTTCATCCATATAAATATTGGAATCAGCTCATGAAGTCCAGAAGAAATATTACTGAGAATTTTTATTAGAATTGTTTTAGATTTATCAATTAATTTGGGAAGAGTTGACGTCATTGTTATATTATGTCTTTTTATCCATTAACACGTATGTCTATTTATTTAGGTCTTCAATAAAATACGGTGATTTTTCTCAGAAATTTCTTGAAAATTTTTTGATTTATTCCTGCTTATCTTAAAATGTTTATTGTATTGTAAAGGGCTTTAATTAAATTATGTTTTCTTTCTATCTGCTACTGCTATAAAGGAAACTAATTGCTTTACTTATTAATATCTATTCAGTAATGTTTCTAAGCCTCCCTATAAATTCTAATAATGTGTTGGGTTTTCTTTTATTTATTTACTTGTTGGGTTTTATTTTATTTATTTATTTATTTTTGGCTGCGTTGGGTCTTCATTGCTGCGCGCGGGCTTTCTCTAGTTGCGGTGAGTGCAGGGGTGCTCTTCATTGCGGTGCGCTCGCTTTTCACTGCGGTGGCTTCTTTTGCTGCGGAGCATGGGCTCTAGGGTGCGTGGGCTTCGGTAGTTGTGGCTCACGGGCTCTAGAGCACAGGCTCAGTAGTTGTGGCGCAGGGACTTAGTTGCTCCGCCGCACGTGGGATCTTCCCGGACCAGGGCTTGAACCCGTGTCCCCTGCACTGGCAGGCAGATTCTTAACCAGTGTGCCACCAGGGAAGTCCATGTGTTGGGTTTTCTATGTAGATAATCAAATCCTTATAAACAACATAATCATTATTTATGTTTTTTTTTAAATTGTCAAGTTAGTATTGATAATACACACACACACACACACACACACACACACACACACACACACAAAACACTGCTTGGTTTGATTTGCAAAACTTTTGTTTAGGATTTTTCCCACTATGCTTGTCAGTGAGTTTCATGAAATAGTTTTTTTTTGTTTTTTTTTTTTTGGCTGCACCGCACAGCTTGTGAGATCTCAGTTCCCCAACCAGGGATTGAACCCAGGCCCTTTACAGTGAAAGCGCTGAGTCCTAACCACTGGACCGCAGGGGAATTCCCCCAAATAGTTTTAAAGTATATACTCTTTTATCTCTTCTCTGGAAAGGTGTATGTTGTTGTTGTTAATGTTGGTTGTAACTCTGTATGCAGGTAATAGTAATCTGATGAAGTGTTCTTCTACCATCAGAAACAACTTGTACAAAACAGTGAGCCTGGGCTTCCCTGGTGGCGCAGTGGTTGAGAATCTGCCTGCCAATGCAGGGGACACGGGTTCGAGCCCTGGTCCGGGAAGATCCCACATGCCGCGGAGCAACTAGACATGTAAGCCACAACTACTGATCCTGCGCTTCTGGAGCCTGTGCTCTGCAACAAGAGAAGCTGTGACAGTGACAGTGAGAGGCCCGCGCACCGCGATGAAGAGTGGCCTCCGCTCGCCGCAACTAGAGAAAGCCCTCGCACAGAAACGAAGGCCCAACACAGCCATAAATAAATAAATAAATAAATAAAAAGCCATGTTTATAAAATCTTTAAAAAAAAAAAAACAACAGTGAGCCCCTCAGCCTCCCACTCTTTTACTGGGTTCACTCCTACTCACCCTTCGGTTCTCACTGTGAACTTCACATCCTTAGAAAGCTCTTTGCTGCCTCCCACACTAGGTTAGATGTCTGTGTTCCACGCCTCTCATAGCACACTTTATTTCCTCTATCATAACTCTCTTCACATTTCACTGTAATGTCTCACTGAATGTTGGTATTCTCAGCTGGACCACAAGCTGCAACCTCATTTTTTTTTTATTTTTTTTTTGGCCGCACCACATGGCTTATGGGATCTTAGTTCCCTGACCAGGGATTGAACCCAAGCCCTTGGCAGTGACAGTGCGGAGTCCTAACTGAACTGCCAGGGAATTCCCTGCGACCTCATTTTTGTTCACCACTACTCCAGGGTTTGGCACATGGATGGCACAACATTACCCATCAATAAATGGATGTTGACTGTTTGATTAAATGAATGAGTGAAGGAAACAGCGGCAAAATGGGACATGAATCAAGTTATCCCTGTATATGGAAAAATTTGAGCTGCCTGTGAAGACCTTCTGCTTTAGAACAAGGGAGAAGATAAGAACCAAGAAAGACTGCAGGCGCAGCTGTGGGAGCAGAGAAATATGGAAGGAGGTGGAGGCACCATCCAGGTCCTTCTGTGCAGAAGCTCAGTATGAAAAGACAGTGATGGGGAGCAGAGACATGGCAGCACCAGGGACCCCACCATTATTGGAGGCCTGCTAGAACCCCAGGGTTCCACCAAAGATGGCTCTGGACACTTAGATGTTCTGGGAGGGTCATTATGCCACCTGAGAGCCAAGTGCTATGCAGGGTCATGGGGAAGACAGCAGAGATTCCTCAAGATTCTCTCACAGACAGAGGGAGGGGCTTGGACAGGGTTAGATTTCTCCTATTACTGCAGGCAGAGTCCCCCGAAATATCAGTTAAAGTTTCTTGTTTTTTTTAACCCAATAAAAAATGGGCAGATGATCTAAAGAGACATTTCTCCAAAGAAGACATACAGATGACCAAAAGCCATTTGAAAAGATGCTCAACATCGCTAATTATTAGAAAAATGCAGATCAAAACTACAGTGAGGTATCACCTCATACCAGTCAGAATGGCCATCATCAAAAAGTCTACAAATAATAAATGCTGGAGAGTGTGTGGAGAAGACAGAACCCTCCTACACTGTTGGTGGGAATGTAAATTGGTACAGCCACTATGGAGAACAGTATGGAGGTTCCTTAAAAAACTAAAAATGATTCTGCAATCCCACTCCTGGGCATATATCCAGAGAATACCATAATTAGAAAAGATGCATGCACCACAGTGTTCATAGCAGCACTATTTACAATAGCCAAGATGTGGAAACAACCTAAATGTCCATCAACAGATGAATGGATAAAGAAGATGTGGTACATATACACAATGGAATACTACTCAGCCATAAAAAAAGGATGAAATAATGCCATTTGCAGCAATGTGGGTGGACCTAAAGATTATCATACCAAATGAAGTAAGTCAGACAAAGACAAATATCATATGCTATCACTTATATGTGGAATCTAAAAAAAAAAGATACAAATGAACTTATTTACAAAACAGAAACACTCACAGACAAAGAAAACAAACTATGGTTACCAAAGGGGAAAGGTGGGGGGAAGGGATAAATTAGGAATTTGGGAGTAACATATAACACTACTATATATAAAATAGATAAGCAACAAAGTCCTATTATATAGCACAGGGAACTATACTCAATATTTTGTAATAACCTATATGGGAAAAGAATCTGAAAAATATATAACTGAATCACTTTGCTGTATACCTGAAACTAACACAACATTGTAAATCAACTATACTTCAATAAAAGATACATTTTTAAAAAGTTTCTTTTTTTTAAATATTTTTGTACTGTATGACCAAATTATATCCAAACCTCAGAAATTAGGTTATATTTTTTAAATTCCCAAGTCCATGGTGGTGAACACACTTTAGTGTAAACAGAAGTAGGAATATAATGTTGTACACATGAAACTTACCTCTATTAAAAAAAAATCTAAAATAAAATTTTAAAAAATCCCCAAGTCTACTCAAGGCAGAGATCGCTCAATGGCTTCTGCGGGCCACTAGAGAAACCTCCCTCACCATGTCCTGACCCCACTGACTCATGCTCAGTAACTATTATGTTTATTCTACACCTGCACCTCAGTACCATAAGTGCCTTGTACAGAGGTACAAGAAATTCAGTCAGTGGAGAGACATGATAGCCGGGTATCCTAGCTTATCTGTCTCATGTGACTTTGAATAGCATCCGTTAGCCCCTTGAGCTTCAATAACTGAGTACACTGGCAAATGGACCTTTAGACTTGCCATAAGGCTCATTAGGCCCTGCTCCTAGACCGTTTGTTCATTCATCCAATTAACCCTGCCTGAACACCTCCTGTATGGGAGACCATGGTTGGGTCAGTCTCTGGTATCTACCTAGAGAGCTATTTCCATGTGACTCAGAAATGTTGATCTGTAGAGTAGACTTGAAGGCCTCACACAAGATTTGGAAGGCAGGATATCATACTAGGTAAAAGCATGTGCATTGGAGACAAATCCTGCGTTCAAATCCAACCTCTAGCACTTACTTCTCTGGACCTCATGGAAAAATAGGGCTAATAAGAGTTTTGTCTCAGTTAGGATGCATTCAGCTGTAAGCAACAGAAAACTCAGCTAATAATGAAGACATTAAATTGTTTCATTTTACAAAAAGGTCTGGAGGTAGGCAGCTGGTAAAGCCACTCACATATATCATCCAACAAGACCTAGGCTCTCTTCATCCTGCTCCATCACCCTTGGTGTGCTGGCTTTTGGGACCCCTGTGATACTCCATGATTCTCTTGGCACATGGGAAACCTTGCCCCTGGATTTCCCAGATCAATCTGGGAGTATTACTTCTTGGGGGGTGGGGAGGGGACAATGGCCTTGTGGTGATTTGGATTATTATTCCCAGTTATTTGCTCCCTTATAATTTAAGTATACATCCCTGTCCTTTGCTGCATGACTTGCTTGGGCCAACCGGATGTCAGAAGACATGATATAGGCAGATGGGTTTTTGTAATTTGACTTGGCCTCTTACACTCCTGTGATGTGACAAGAGAAAAGTAAAATCCAGACCTCTACTGTCCCTTCAGCTTGGGCCCCAGAATAAAGACCCTGGACCAGAACCAAACACAACCAGAAGCTTGGAGCCTTATCCATCCTGATCAAGCCCAACTTGGATCAGCCAAACCACAGCCAGCTTCCAGCACTATGAACATAAAAATAATTGTTGTTATGGTAAGCCATTGATATCTTGGAGATGTTTGTTTACGCAGCAAAAACTAACTATTGCAGGACATTTTGGGGGCCCTACCAATGTCTAAGCTCTTTATCAGGATCAATTATCTTACACCAAAACTCAGAGGTGTGAGGAAATGAAATTTACCTATAAGAAATGTGGCCTTTCTTACGACCCTCATCTACTGGGTAGCAGTAAAAGCTGGAGCTGTTTCAGTACAATGCCATAGAATAAACATGCTCTTCAGATACTTCTTAGTCTCTCTAGGTAAAAATGCTGAGAATCTCAGATTTCTCAGAAGTCTTCCTTCCTCCCAGGCTTCTTGCCAAGTAGCTGTTGGGAGTGCATGAAGACAGAGAAGAGGCTTAAATTCTCTTGTGGGGGACAGGTGTAGGAGGGGAATCAGGGTCCTCATGATCTCACTGCGTCCTTTGGCTCCTCTGGTGTATGGGTCAATATGTACTTGGTCATGTTCACCCTGTTGTTCTTTGGCTAATGTCAGCACTTAGAGTATCTCAAGGGTCTCTCATGGCTGGGTCTGATCTCACTGGTACTCCCTGGCTGACTCAACCTCCCTGTGGCTCTGGAGAGCCCAGTGGACCCCCTGAATATCTACCATGTCCCCAATCTAGCCCCTGACCCAAGCTGTCCAAACTGCACACCTCTGTTGTCCATTCACCACCTTCCTTCCACACCACGCCCATGGCTCTCAGCTCAATACCCACCTAGGGAAGAACTAAAAGTGAAAACTAGACCCTCTCTCCCTCTCGTTCACCCTGGTTTGCCCATATATCTATATTGGACACAAGTTTGTACCAACTTCAGTGATTTCTTCTATTTTCTAGCTGTTTTTGAAGTCATTTCCCCATTTCCAAGGTAAGCCTCTTTGATGTCTATCTCCTTGTCACCTCCGGCTTTCTTCTTCAGTCCCCAAGACAAGAAGGGGCAGGCTTCTCTTTTATTCCTTTCATACCATATCCTTGGTTTCCCGGCTCTAGTCACCACTTCAGAGGACAGGAATTCCTTTTGGAAGCAATCCTTTGAGGTAGGTGTTATGATTGTCATTATGGACAAATGAGGCAATCAGAGACGAGAGATAAAATTAACTCTTCCTTTGGTAGAAACTTGGATCTAGATCTGGATCTTGATTATGTTAAATGGGAGCTAAATGAATAAAGAAAATGATTTCTCTCTGAGTCCAATTTCAAGCCTATTGTCTTTCTGAACAATCCTATTCTGAGTTTCAATAGATGCATATTAGCTCTTTTCTTCTCTTTATATTCCGTCTGAAACAATCCTAATCTTCTCACAAGCAGATTGATGCCACTACCAAATAAGGAGGTCGTTTAGTTGCTAAGGGCAAAGAGAAAAGCACATGTATAGTTTCTCCGTACATTACTCATTCCAGCTCCCTGTTTCTACCTGACTTCCCTTCTCCAAAGTCTAGTGAATTTTTATCTAGTCCTCTGATTGTGTGCATGCACATGTGTGTCAATATGTGCATATGTATGTGTGTGAATGTATCAAGTGTGTGAGAGTGTTGAGAAAAATGAACTCTTTATTCTTTTAAAACTGCTTCTTTTTTTAAATAAATGTATTTATTTTATTTATTTATTTTTGGCTGCATTGGGTCTTTGTTGCTGCGCGTGGGCTTTCTCTAGTGGCGGTGCGCGTGGGCTACTCTTCGTTGTGGTACGTGGTCTTCTCATTGCCATGGCTTCTCTTGTTGTGGAGCACGGGCTCTAGGTGTGCGGGCTTCAGTAGTTGTGGCTCATGGGCTCTAGAGCGCAGGCTCAGTAGTTGTGGTGCACGGGCTTAGCTGCTCCCCGGCATGTGGGATCTTCCAACCGTCTCTGTGCTGGTGGTCAGAATGCAGTTAACGTCTTCCACCTGGTGGGGGTTTTAGTATCTGCAAAACAACTCAAGGATATGGTTCAGGATATGATCTGTAGCCCCTGAGGAGGAACTAAATGTCCTTGAGTTTGTTTTATGGCTAAATTATTATCACTTTGTCTTGCTTGACTGTTTTCCTTTGTTTCTGCATTTTTTTTACTTCTCTGAAGAAATTTGCTCTTTGAAACTTGGGGAAGGCCTAGGAGGCTAAGGCTATTTTTTACAAACAAGAGGCAGGGGACACAGTGGGCGGTGGGGGGAAGGTCTATCCCCAGGAAGGCCCTGCAGGGTCCTGCTTGGTTTCAGTAGGTATTATCATTCTTACTTTTTAATGGTGAGGGAGCACAGCCTGAAAGAGGTTGAATAACTTCTCCAAAACCTCACAGCTAAAACATGAAATAGGTGGGATTCAAACCCTATCCACTGTGACTACTAACCTCACCATCCTTTCCCTATGTTAAGGTGCCTCTTGAGAGAATGTGCTGGCACTACATGGGACTCTATAAAGATGAGTATTTTTAGGACTCTATAAAGATGAGTATTTTTAGGACTTCCCTGTTGGCGCAGTGGATAAGACTCCATGCTCCCAATGCAGGGGGCCCAGGTTCGATCCCTGGTCAGGAAACTAGATCCCATATGCATGCTGCAACTAAGAGTTCACATGCCACAACTAAGGAGCCCGCCTGCCACAACTAACACCCAGTGTGACCAAATAAATAAAATTTTTTTTAAAAAATAGGTGAGTATTTTCTTCCTTGTAGAAGTTTATTTTTAAAACAAGCATAAAAGTAAGTATACCTAATCTTGTTTTAAACTAAAGGGATCGGATTTAAGCTGCTGCGGCTGCTGCTGCTGCAAAAAAAATCACAAGTGGAGAGGGAGGCCCCAGCTCCCTTGCCATGTGTTAAAAGGAGCTCATACTAGGATGGATCCAAAAGTCACCCTGTCTGGAGGTACTTTTGGGAGCATTTCCTATTCTTCTCTTTAAACTTAGGCTTTTGAAGCATATAACCGTGGGTGAAGAAAACAATACCCATGGTTCATTCTTCTTAAAGATTTTTTAAAATTCTAAAATGTATGTTTTCTTCCAGACCAGCATATGCTTTTAGCTGCCTTGTATGTTTGGCTCTTTTCAAGTACAGTCTAAATGTTGTCAGACCTTCTTGGTCTGTAGAGGAAGTCCCTCAGACACTGAGAACTCAAAGTTCCTCTTCTGGTTCAGTTTTGGTTATCTGTTGATATATAACAAACTGCCCCAAAACATGGTGTCTTAAAACAGTAACCATTTTATTGTTTCTCACAATTCAGTGGGTCAGGAATTCTGGCAGGTCACAGCTCGCCTCTGAACCCTGTAGTGTCCACTGGGGCTGGAAGATCCATGAGGATGTCTTCACTCATGTGTCTAGAGCCTCAGCTCAGAGGGCTCCCAGTGGCCAGGGGATGACTAGAACTGCTCAACCGTGGTTACACTTCTGAGGCCTCAGTTCTCAGTGCTTTGTCATGAAATCTCAGGGTCTCTCCCTCTCCGCATGGCCTCTCCGTGCAGTCACTCCAACAGGGTAGACAGACTTCTTACCTGGAGATTCAGAGTTCCCAGAGAGGAAAAATAGAAACTATCAGGTTTCTGAAGGCTTAGGCTCAGAACTGGCACATAGTCACGCCCACTGTGCTCTATTAAATCAGGTCACAGGGCCAGCATAGATTCAAGGAGAGGGGACTACGCGAGGTTGTGAATATTGGGAGGTATCCATTGGGGATCACCTATGTCACAGACCACCACAGGTCTTAACCTGCATCGGCCAGTCCTGCAAACAATTCTCTCTCCTGCTATTTCTAGATGAGCCCACAAGAGGCCTTACATGTGTTCATAAACATCAGCTGTGGCCACCTTGAAGCATCTGCCAATGCTCTTCCTCTTCTATTCTGCTTCAATGCCCACAGTTCTCAAAATCACTCAAGGAAGTTTTGCTTTCTAACCCTCATATCTCACTAACATCCATTCCCACTGGAAGTAAATTCTTTACTATAATTGGTTTATGCAATGCATTCCTGATGAACTAGCCAATGTCTTTTTGCCTTCACTTGGGAAGAAAAACAATTCACCTGGACAGTAATGCCTCAGGGTTTCACTGAGAGTCCTTCTTATTTATCACAAATCCTGAAGGTTTATCGGGATGACAGAAAGTTCCCTAGAGGTTCTACTTTGCTGCAATACGTAGATGGTTTGCTTCTTTGCTCTCTTTCCCGAGGCTCCTCCCAGGGAGACAGCATCCAGTTTGCTAAAGCTTTCAGCCTTAAAGGGACATGAGGTTGCCAAGAGAAAATGCAGTTTGCCCAAACCTGGATTTGATATCCGGGCATCTGCTATCAGAACAAGGGCTACACCTAGATCCAGTTAGACTTCATGGTATCCTAAGTTTCCCAAAACCCAAAACTAAGTGCCAACTGTGAGGTTTTCTCTGGATAATTGGTTATTGCCAAAATTGGATTCCAAATTTCTCTCTTACGGCCAAACCTCAGTATGTTTTACTCAACAATAACAACCCCAACCCAATTTTATGGAAAGAACCGGAGACTTAGATTTAAGGCTTTAAAGGAGAGTGTAAGGAACCCACACACCGTTAGGCATCCCAATTATCAGATTCCCTTTTTCCTTTTTGTATATGAAAACTAAGGGAATGTCCTTGGGGTATTCACCCAAAAATACGGGGACCACCATCGACCCATCATGCCCCTTGCCTTAGAGCCATTATGGTCACTGCCCTTTAGGTTGAAGCCACTGAGAAAATTGTTGTGGATCCCCTTTAGCCATTTGTACCTCATGCAGTAGAAGCGCCCCTGAATTCTCATGACACTGAACATTTCTCAGCCAGATGCCTTACCTCCTATGAAGTCCTTTTGTTAAATGGTCTCATGTAACTCATTTATGTTCCAGTAATCTTAACCCTGCTACTCTTCTCCCCTTTTCACCAATGAAATCCCTCACAACTGCTTAACGCTGATGGACCACCTTGTGATTCCTCTTGATGATCTTGAGGAAATTCCTCTGGGTAATTCTGATTTCTTATGGTTTACTGGTGGTTCTTATTTAAAAGGTGACAACAGTAAATATTGTGCTGGGTATGCTACTACAACTCTTTTTGATGTTGAGGCAGCATCTTTACCTACGGCCAACAGGCTGAATGATATGCTTTTACGTGAGCTTGTACTTCAGCCAAAGACAAAACTGCCAATATTTATACTGATAGTAGATATGTTTTCAGAGTAGTTCATGATTTTGGAATGTTGTAGAAGCACTGTGGCTTCCTTACTTCCAGTGGAAATAAAATTTAAAATGGCCCCTATGTTCAGAAATTATTAGGTGCAATACTTTTACCTGCCACTTTAACTATTGGTAAAATTCTGGGGCATTCTGAACTTGACTCTCTGGAAGCTAAGGAAATCACCTTGCTGATACTTCCACAAGAAATGCTCCCCTTAAAGGGACTGCCAGCAGCCAAACTTCTGTCACAGTCCAAAGGGATATTTCTCCCAAATGATAACTTAGAAAAACTGGCTAGAGAAGCCCAACCAATTGACCTCAGAAAAGGAAAAATAAGATTAGGAATTCAACGTTGTTGCTTTGACTCTAAAATTCCCACTCCTCACCACTGTACATGGATTAACCCACTAGGCTACTGACAAAATGATAGCATTCATGAATCCATATTGGTGAGGAAGCATTAACAAGGCCACAAAAACTGCCCACTTCACTTGTCCCACTTGTCAGAAGTATAACCCAGGGAAGCCTATTCATACTTCTATACTTAAACTGCCTAATGGACCATTCAGGATCTGGCAAATGGATTTCAAACAACTTCCTCCATCTCATGGATATATGTTTTAGTCATGGTCTGTATGTTTTCACTCTGGACCAAAGCCTTCCCTTGCAGATGAGCTACTGCCTCTATTGTGGCTAAAATCCATTTGGAAAAGATTATCCCTACCTGGGGAAACTCCTCTCAAACTTCATTAGTGATCAAGGAACCCACTATATTGGCCGGATACCTCAACAAGTCTGCACTGTTTGGCCAGTTTTACAATGCTTTCACTGTGCTTACTACTCTCAATCCTCTGGTTTAGTTGAATGCACTAATGGCATCATTAAGACTAACCGGCAAAATTTGTAGAGGTCCTTCAATTACCTTGGGGAGACCCTCCAAAAGCATTGCCATGGGTCCTTCTAAGTCTCAGATCCACCCCTTTTGGAACTCATAAATACTCACCCTTTGAGATAGTCACAGGATGCCCAATGCACTTGGCTTCTGCTTCTTTTGACTCACAACTGATAAAAGGAGAGACACCCAATATTGCAAAGGCCTAATTGCTTCTATTAAAAATAACCGTGCTTTGGTAGAGCAATCTTTCCACAGTGCATACTCAGGAGAGGAAGACCTTAAGCATCACACCTTGCAACCTGAAGACATCATCTCTTGGAAAAGAAACCTCCAGAAGGACTCTCTTCAGCCTCTCCGGAAAGGCTTTTATCGGGTACTTCTACCAACCCTCGTGCTGCCAAACTCCAAGGAATAGAGTCTTGGATTTATCTGACACACCTAAAGGAAGTACTGAACCCTGACTGTAGCTGCACATCATTTGGTGACCTGAAAGTAAAGATTCCCAGAATTGAAGCAGATGACATCTGATGAGACAGCTTTCCCAAGATATCCAGACCAGGCCTGTTGAAAAAATTTCCCCAAACCTTTTTGATGACATAATACTTCAGATAGGGACTTCCCTGGTGGTCCAGTGGCTAAGACTCCACGCTCCCAATGCAGAGGGCCCGGGTTCGATCCCTGGTCAGGGAACTAGATTCAACATGCCACAACTAAGAGTTCACATGCTGCATCTAAAGGTCCCACATGCCGCAACTAAAAGATCCCACATGTCGCAACTAAGGCCCGGCATGGCCAAACAAATAAATAAGTAAATATTTTTAAAAAACCAACAAAAAAAACCAACTTCAGGACTTCCCTGGTGGCGTGATGCTTAAGAATCCGCCTGCCTGGGCTTCCCTGGTGGCGCAGTGGTTGAGAGTCCGCCTGCCAATGCAGGGGACGCGGGTTCGTGCCCTGGTCCGGGAAGACCCCACATGCCGCGGAGCGGCTGGATCCGTGAGCCATGGCCGCTGAGCCTGTGCTCCGCAATGGGAGAGGTCACAACAGTGAGAGACCCGCATACTGCAAAAAATAAAATAAAATAAAAAAGAATCTGCCTGCCAATGCAGGGGACATGGGTTCGAACCCTGGTCCGGGAAGATCCCACATGCCGTGGAGCAACTAGGCCTGTGCTCCACAACTGCTGAGCCTGCACTCTAGAGCCCGCGAGCCACAACTACTGAGCCCACGTGACACAACTACTGAAGCCTGCGTGCCTGGAGCCTGTGCTCTGCAACAAGAGAAGCCACCGCAATGAGAAGCCCATGCACCTCAACGAAGAGTAGCCCCTGCTCACCGCAACTAGAGGATGCCTGTGTGCAGCAATGAAGACCCAATGTAGCCAAAAATAAATAAATTAATTAATTAATTAAATAGATTTATATAAAAAAAAAACTTCAGATGGTATCCAGTGTCTATGATCTTGATAACATATGGACTTTAGATAAAAGGTACATGAGACTTCTCCCTCCTGCCCCTTCTTGTTGCTCAGATGTGACCTTGATAGGTTTTCAATCTGTGCATTTTCTCTCTGACATAAGACACTACACCCAAGAAAGATCCTTCCTGATACTGAGGGACAAAAAGCCGTTGAAACTAGAAAACCTGTCTCTGGATCTGCAATGCTTTCAGAGAATGATCTTGATCAAAAGGGAGAAATGTAAAAAAAGTAGTATCAATAAATAGAAACCTCAATTAAATACAGTCAGGAGACCAGCAGGAGGAGCTCTCACACCCTGCGACAACAGCAGAGACCAATAGGAAGAAGAAATACTCCTTTCCTGGCAAGGACTCCGCCAGTGAAAAGCCATGAATTCTTTGTTTGCTATAGCCCTTCCAACTTCCTTTTCCTCTCTGTAAAAGAATTCTCCCTCCCTTGCCGTGTAGGGACTTGCACGTGCCTCACCAGACTGCAGATCCCGAACTGCAACTCTCTGCTGATCCCTAATAAGCCTATCTTTGCTGGAGAAATATCTGGCAGTCTGTTTATTTAGGTCAACAGTACTAATTAGAGAGTCTCTAGACTGGAGGACATCAGAGAGCAAGGGTGTCATCCTGAAATAGGAGGATTAAGTGAAGATTTAGAGTTTCCCAATGAAAGTTGAGATTCCCCGCCTTTCCCCCCACTTAGCTCACAGACCCTGACAACCAGACTGTAACCCTCCAGACAAGAGATTGTCCAGAAAATATGACAAGGACAAAAGAAAAGACCTAAAAATGCAGATGGAAGTTCCCAAGTAACAGCCCAGCTAGGTCACTACAGCAGACATCACTGCCCCCACTCGTATCCTCTGGGCAATCCCACTTCAGTGTACTCCTGTTGACTTCCAGCTGCCAAAATCTGAGCCTCTTTGCCTGGAGTCTCTCTCCAAAGCCAGGTAAGGCGACCTTGCCCAGGTACAAGGCAGAGGCCAGAGGTTCTAGGGAATTAATACCTTCCTCCACAGGAACAGCTCTCAACCAATGACTGTCGGAATTTGATGTATAAATACTCCAGGTCTCTTGCCCTTGTATGCAATAATTCTGAAGTGTGTGTTTTACACCGTTTTCCCAAAGTTACTCCATAGCATTAAGCCTCAATCATAGTTAGCTTTACAGCTGTTTTCTCTTCCCTGTCTCACTTTCCTACTCCCCTACTTATGTTTCCACCAAGTACTTCCACTTGAATACATGGCTTTAGGTTCTCTTTTGGGAGAACCCAAACTAGGATTATCATGTTAAAGTTGAAAAGCCCCATGCAAAGTGAACAGGTCTTCTAATCAGCTTTTTAGTGCACCATTTAAAAAAAAATTATTTACTTTTGGCTGCACTGTCTTCATTGCTGCACATGGGCTTTCTCTAGTTGCTGCAGGCGGTGGCTTCTCTTGTTGCAGAACATGGACTCTAGGGGCACAGGCTCCTAGTGCACCCAGGCTTAGTTGCTCCGCAGCATGTGAGATCTTCCCAGACCAGGGATCGAACCTGTGTCCCCTGCATTGGCAGGAGGATTCTTAACCACTGCGCCACCAGGGAAGTCCCACCATTCTTAAATATAGGCAGACAGCCAAGGATCATCAGAAATTTAAGAAAAATCTCTAACTGGAAATATAGAGATCAAAATAAGAAAATACCTCATAGGAAACAGAGACTAAAAAGGAGGAAGAAAACTTGCCAAAATATCTATTATTAATCTTCAAGAGAGTTAAGAAAAGAAATTACATTCATGAAACAATAACAGAATACTATAAAAAATAATATTCAGAGAACAAAACAGAACTATTGAAAATGAAAAAAAATATATGATAGAAGTGAAAAACATAGAGATTTGAAAGATAATGTTGGTGAAATCTCCCAGAATATAGAGCAAAAGGAAAACAATGTGAAAAATGAGGGGAAAAAAGGATTAAAAAATTTATAGAATCAGTCCAAGAGGTCCAGTATCTGATTCTGGGAGTTATATAAAGAAGGAAAACAGCTGGAAGGATATAACCAAAGAAATAATTTAAGAAATTTCCCAGGACTGGCAGATGAGTTTCTAGAATGACAGGGCCCAGCACATTAAACAAAAATATGCCCGTTCCAGAGTTATACCATTTTGAAATTTCACCAGTGAGGAAAAAGAGAAGATCCTAACAACTCCTGAAGGAAGATAAAACAGGTTTTGTTTTGTTGGTTTGGCTGTACCACGTGGCATGAGGGATCCTAGTTTCCCAAGCAGGGATCAAACCTGCGCCCCCTGCAGTGGAAGCACAGAGTCTCAACCACTGGACCACCAGGGAAGTCCCCTAAAAAAGGTTTTATACAAAGAATCAAGAGCAAGAATGCCATTCATTGAAAGCAAGAACACAGTGGAGCAATGCTTTCAAATTTCTTAGGAAATTTTTTTCCAGTCTAAGATTCAGTACCAAACCAAACTACTAATCAGTGTATGAATAGGATAAATACATTTCCAGACATACAAAGTCTCAAAGCATTTACTTCTCGTGCACCTTTGCTCTGGAAACTTTTACAGGATGTGCTCCACCACAACTAGGAGATAAACAAAAAAGAAGAAGGCTTGATATGTATGAAACAGGAGGTCAAACACAAGGGAGGAGAAAAATTCCTAGGGGACAGTGAAGGGAGACCCCAAACACCAGAGCTGTTCAACAGGACTGGAGGGCAGCCACTTCCCATTGGAGCTGATCAGAGGCTTCGAGAGGGAATTTCATTCAGAAGATGTGATAGACTACTTGATGTGTTTGAACAAATTGAGAAGAAATACATACTGGAAGATATGTGGGGGTTGAATTAATGGTAAGAACATAGAAACAATAAACAAAAAGGTAATTATTAGGTCAAGGGAAAATGAGAGTTTATTCAGTGAGTAATGTTTGTGCAGTCATAATAGGTTAATGATGAATAGCCATCTAAGCAGAATGAGCTATAATGTACTAACTCTGTATAGTGACAGATGATAACTAGACTTATCATGGAGATCATTTCATAAGGTATAAAAATATCAAATCACTATGTTGTATGCCTGAAACTGATATAATATTATATGTCAATTATAATTCAATAAATAAATAAATAAGCAGTTTAAAAAAATGGGCTATGTTGGACTGGAGAAATGGGCAGATGGGTGGGAGAAGGTATGTTTTTTCCCAACTATTTGAATCTTTAGACTATGTGCATGAATAACTTTGATTAAAAAATAATAAAAGTATGAAATTAATAGCAAAATAAATAGCTAAGTGAAATAAGGTTGGGACCTCTAAACAGGAGAGGAGAAAAAAGTAGGGATCAGCAGTTTACTTTTTTTTTTAAAGCCTTTTTAAATATTTATTTATTTATTTATTTATTGGCTGCGTTGGGTCTTTGTTGTAGCGTGTGGGCTTTCTCTAATTGCAGCGATCGGGGGCTACTCTTCATTGTGGTGCATGGGCTTCTCCTTGCGGTGGCTTCTCTTGTCGTGGAGCACAGGCTATAGGCACGCAGACTTCAGTAGTTGCAGCACGTGGGCTTCAGTGTTGTGGCATGCGGGCTCAGTAGTTGTGGCTCGCAGGCTCTAGAGTACAGTCTCAGTAGTTGTGGTGCACGGGCTTAGCTGCTCCACAGCATGTGGGATCTTCCCAGACCGGGATCGAACCCATGTCCCCTGCATTGGCAGGTGGATTCTTAACCACTGCACCACCAGGGAAGTCCTTATTTTTCTAATTTTTAAAAATGTTTTATTCTTTGTTATTGTTCTGCCTTTTTTTTCTGCTGTGCCTCATGGCTTGCAGGATCTTGGCTCCCAGGCTGGGAGGTCAGGCTTGAGCTCCTGTGGTGGGAGTGCCGAGTCCAGACTGCTGGACTAACAAAGAACCTCAGACCCCAGGGAATATTAACTGGAGTGAGGTCTCCCGGAGGTCCTCATCTCGGCACCAAGACATGGTTCTACCTAACTGCCTGCAAACTCCAGTCCTGGATGCCTCAGGCCAGACAACCAGTAAGACAGGAATACAGCCCCACCCATCAAAAAAAATGAGACGACCAAGAAATATGTTACAGATGAAGGAGCAAGGTAAAAACCTACAAGACCAAATAAATGACAAGGAAATAGGCAACCTACCTGAAAAAGAATTGAGTAATGATAGTAAAGATGATCCAAAATCTCAGAAATAGAATGGAGGCATGGATCGAGAAAATACAAGAAATGTTTAACAAAGACCTAGAAGAACTAAAGAACAAACACTGATGAACAACACAATAACTGAAATGAAAAATACTCTAGAAGGAATCAATAGCAGAGTAACTGAGGAAGAAGAACAAATAAGTGACCTCAAAGATAAGAATGGTGGAAATAACTGCTGAAGAGCAGAATAAAGAAAAAAGAATAAAAAGAATTGAGGACAGTCTCAGAGACCTCTGGGACATATTAAATGCACAAACATTCAAATTATAGGGGTCCCAGAAGAAGAGAAAGAGAAAGGGTCTGAAAAAATATCTGAAGAGATTATAGTTGAAAACTCCCCTAATGTGGGAAAGGAAATAGCCACCCAAGTCCAGGAAGCTAGAGTCCCATATAGGATAAACCCTAGGAGAAACACACCAAGACACATATTAATCAAATTAACAAAAGTTAAATTCAAAGAAAAAAATATCAAAAGCAGCAAAGGAAAAGCAATAAATAACATGCAAGGGAATCCCCGTAAGGTTATCAGCTGATTTTTCAGGAGAAACTCTGTAGACAGAGTGGAGTGGCAGGATATATTTAAAATGATGAAAGGGGAAAACTTACAACCAAGATTACTCTACCCAGCAAGGATCTCATTCAGATTCACCAGAGAAATCAAAAGGTTTACAGACAAGCAAAAGCTAGGAGAATTCAGCACCACCAAACCAGCCTTACAATAAATGCTAGAGGAACTTCTCTAGGTGGAAAACACAAGAGAAGAAAAAGACCCACAAAAACAAATCCAAAACAATTAAGAAAATGGTAATAGGAATATACATATCAATAATTACCTTGAATGTAAATGGATTAAATGCTCCAAACAAAAGACACAAGCTGGCTGAATGGATACAAAAACGAGACCCGTATATATGCTGTCTATAAGGGATCCACTTCAGACCTAGCGACACATACAGACTGAAAATGAGGGGATGGAAAAAGATGTTCCATGCAAATGGAAATCAAAAGAAAGCTGGAGTAGCAATACTCATATTAGATAAAGTAGACTTTAAAGACTGTTACAAGAGATAAGGAAGGACACTACATAATGACCAAGGGATCAACCCAAGAAGAAGGTATCATAATTATAAATATTTATGCACCCAACATAGGAGCACCTCAGTACATAAGGCAAATGGTAACATCCATAAAAGGGGAAATAGACAGTAACACAGTAATAGTGGGGAATTTAACACCCCATTTACACCGATGGACAGATCATCCAGGCAGAAAATAAATAAGGAAACACAAGCTTTAAATGACACAATAGACCAGATAGATTTAATTGATATTTATAGGACATTCCACCCAAAAGCAGCAGAATACACTTTCTTCTCAAGTGCACACAAAACATTCTCCAAGATAGATCCATCTTGGGTCACAAATCAAGCCTCAGAAAATTTAAGAAAATTTAAATTGTACCAAGCATCCCAGAGAAAAGGAAACCCTCTTACACTGTTGGTGGGAATGTAAAATTGATACAGCCACTGTGGAGAACAGTATGGAGGTTCCTTAAAAAACTAAAAATAGAACTACCATACGACCCAGCAATCCCACTGCTGGGCATATACCCTGAGAAAACCATAATTCAAAAAGAGTCATGTACCCCAATGTTCACTGCAGCACTATTTACAATAGCCAGGTCATGGAAACAACCTAAATGTCTATCAACAGATGAATGGATAAAGAAGATGTACATATACATAATGGAATATTATGCAGCCATAAAAGTAACAAAATTGGGTAATTTGTAGAGATGTGGATGGACCTAGAGTCTGTCATACAGAGTGAGGTAAGTCAGAAAGAGAAAAACAAATATCGTATATTAATGCATATATGTGGAATCTAGAAAAAGAGTACAGATGAACCTATTTCCAGTGCAAGGATAGAGACGCAGATGTAGAGAACAGACGTATGGACACAGGGGCAGAAGTGGAGGGTGGGATGAATTGGGAAATTAGGTTTGACACAAATACACTACCATGTGTAAAATAGATAGCTAGGGGGAACCTGTGGAATAGCACAGGGAGCTCAGCTCGGCACTCTGGGATAACCTAGATGGGCAGGATGGGGGGATGGGAGGCAAGTCCAAGCGGGAGGGGATATATGTATACATATAGCTGATTCACTTCATTGTACAGCACAAACTAACACAACATTGTAAAGCAATTATACTCCAATTAAAAAAAAAGTTTAAAAAAATCTCAGAAACAAACAAAAATTCATGAAGAAGACATAATAGTCCCAAATGTTCATGCACTGAACACAGCTCCAAAATACATATAGCAAAACTTATAGAACTGAAAGTCAAACAGATAAATCCACAGTTATAGCTGGAGGCTTCAATACTCCTGTCTCAGTAATTGATGAAACAAGTAGACAGAAAATCAGCAAAGGTAAAAAGATCTGAACACACTATCAACAGATTTGACCTAATTGACATTTATAGAACATTCCACCCAACAACAGAAGAACAACATTCTTTCCAAGGGCACATCAAGCGTTCATCAAGATAGATAATAGTCTGGACCATAAAACAAGACTCAACAAATTTTAAATAACTGAAATCATAAAAAGTATGTTCTCTGACCACAACTGAATTAAATTAGAATGATATCTGGAAAATCTCCCAAATATTTGCAGGTTAAACAACACACTTCTAAATTACCCATGGGTCAAAGAGGAAGTCACAAGGGAAAGTAGAAAATATTTTGAATTGAATAAAAATGGAAAAATAACATATCAAAATTTGTGGGACACAGCCAAAGTGGTGCCTAAATGGAAATTTAAACATTAAACTAGAAAACAAAAAAAGTTTCAAATTATTAATCTATGTTCCATCTTAAGAAGTCAGAAAAAAGAAGAGCAAATTAAATTCGAAGTGAATAAGTAAGGGGGCTTCCCTGGTGGCGCAGTGGTTGAGAGTCCGCCTGCCGATGCAGGGGACAAGGGTACGTGCCCCGGTCCGGGAGGATCCCACGTGCCGCAGAGCGGCTGGGCCCGTGAGCCATGGTCGCTGAGCCTGCGCGTCCGAAGCCTGTGCTCCGCAACGGGAGAGGCCACAACAGTGAGAGGCCCGCGTACCGCAAAAAACAAAAAACAAAAAACACAAAAGTTGCTATGGGCTTCCCTGGTGGCACAGTGGTTGGGGGTCCGCCTGCCGATGCGGGGGGTGCGGGTTCATGCCCCAGCCCGGGAGGATCCCACGTGCCGCGGAGCGGCTGGGCCCGTGAGCCATGGTCGCTGAGCCTGCACGTCCGGAGCCTGTGCTCCGCGACGGGAGGGGCCACAGCAGTGAGAGGCCCGCGTACCACCAAAAAAAAAAAAAAAAAAAAAAAGTGAATAAGTAAGAAATAAGGAAGATTAGAGCACAAATCAATGAAATTGAGAACAGAAAAATAGAGAAAAATTAATGATACCAGGTTATTTGAAAAGATCATTAAAATCAATAAACCTATAGACAGATACTAAGAAAAACTATTTTTAAAAATCTGTAGGAGCAGAAATCAGATCAGCGCTTGCTAGTGGCTTCATGTCGGGGGAGGCGACTGACTACAAAGGAGCCTGAGGGAATTTTGAGGTGGATGGAAATGTCCTATATCTTGATTGTGGTGATGTCTGCGACTGCATACATTTGTCAAAACAGATGGAACTGTACAACTAACAAGGGTGGATTTTACTGTATGTAAATTATGTCTCAATGAACCTGAAGTAAAAGAAAATACAAGCGTGCATTTTAGCACTTTATGTAGAAGGAGAATTCCATGAAATTTTTGTTTTGGATGCATGTGTTCTGGATTGCAGTAATAAACTGTTTTTTATCCCATAAATTGTAGTTAAAAAAGAAAAAACAAGTCATTGCCCGAGAACGTGCCAAGGTCTTCCCTGTCTTGCGACTTGACACTAGCCAGTCCCTCTGCCTGAAACACTGGGACAGTTCATTCTCCGACTTCAAGTCGCCCCAGGGAGTCATTTCCAGGCAACTCTATCAAGAAACCCCTCTTGCCTCCCCTCTCTCTACAGCTCTAATGTTTATTTCCTTTATATCACTTACTACAATCTATAATTTTTTTTATCTCTGTAACAGTACATTGAGTCTGTGGGCTTGTAGGTTATAATCAGATAATAGCTTTATCCTTTTCCCCCATTGTCCCTGGTAACCTGCCCTGTGGAGCTAGTTCTTTCTCTGCCTTTGAACAATACTCAGGAAGGTCACAGAGCGAATCTGCTCAATCTCTCTATAAAAAGTCCTCCACGCTTCATTTTAAATTAAGTTTCTTCCCTCGGCCAGCCATCACTGGCTTGACTTGGAAAGTTGTGCTGGGGAACAAAGACAGTGTGGCCGGATTCTTCTTGGTGAATTTCTTTCCAGACTCCCGCAGCATCCCACCATACCCATCAGTGCCAGATGCAGGGGAGGAAATGCTTTACTTAACCAGCACAGACCAGAAGTGGTTTTGGTTTCCTCTGGCTGTGACAGACGTTCAGATTGACTTTTGCTCTGTGGGACGTTTGTGGGTTTGTATAGCCCCATGATTGCTGGCTATCTCTCACCTGCACTCTGTATCCCAAACTTCAAATTTATCTAGGTGTGGAATCGGCTGCAATGCTCCCCACTTCCTGTTATCTGAGCTCTTTGCAATGTGCTCTTGGCAGCTACGCCATCAAAAGGTGGAGCTTGTTGCCGCACTGCTGGGATCTGGATTGGCCTTGTGACTGGCTTAGGTCAATAAAACCAGGTGGAAGCAACCTTGTGCCAGCCAAGGCCTCAGAAAGCCCTGTACACTTCTGCTCTCAATCCCGAAACCCTGCCAGCCAGCAACCTCAGGCTAGTCTTCTGGATGACAAGACCTGTGGCCCGGGCACCTCTTATCACCGCAGCAACACCCAGGCAACCTTCAGAAGCAGAGCTGTCCAACTGACCAGCTGCTGATCACAAACATATGAGTGAGCTTTGCTGAGATTACAAGAAATCCATACAGGAGCCCAGCCCATGCTGCCAACCCACAGAAGCGTGAGTTAATTAAATGGTTAAGACACAAAATATTGGGATAGTGAGATACACAGTGTTAGAAAACAAACTGAACAGAGAGAATTTGAAGATCTAATTGGCTTTATTCAATGATTCATGAATTGGGCAGCATCCTATCTAACAAAGAGGAGTGTGCTCAGGGAATTCCCTGGTGGTCCAGTTGTTAAGACTCAGCACTTTCACTGATGTGGGCCCGGGTACGATCCCTGGTCAGGGAACTAGGATCCCACAAGCCATGCAGCAGGGCCAAAAAACACCATCAAGAAACTGGGGCTTCCCTGGTGGTGCACTGGTTAGGAACCCGCCTGCCAATGCAGGGGACACGGGTTCGATCCCTGGTCCTGGAAGATCCCACATGCTGTGGAGCAACTAAGCCCGTGCTCCACAACTACTGAGCCTGCGCTCTAGAGCCCGTGCTCTGCAGCAAGAGTCGCCACCGCAATGAGAAGCCTGCGCACCGCAATGAAGAGTAGCCCCTGCTCGCCGCAACTAGAGAAAGCCCACGCACAGCAACGAAGACCCAACGCAGCCAAAAATAAATTAATTAAATAAATAAATTTATTTAAAAACAAACAAACAAAACCCACCAAAAAACAAAGAGAACTGTGCTCTGAGGAGATGTTCAAGATGGAAAGATTTTAAAAGCAGAAGGAGGATGAGACAAGGAAGTTAAGTGAATTTTCCAGGGAAGATCCCCTTGCGTTAGGGGAAGGCAGGGGGTCTTATCAAGCTGATTACTTCACTAGGGTTGATCAGGTACTTTCAGACTAATTGGTTTAAAATTCCACTCCTGGGAGAAGTTGAAAGTACAATTAAGTTAGGTACTAAGTCTCGGTGGGGCGTAGCATATGACTCCATTTGGGGCCTGTTGTTCTTTTTTAAAAAACAGCAATTAGGACTTCCCTTGTGGCACAGTGGTTAAGAATCCACCTGCCAATGTAGGGGACATGGGTTAAAGCCCTGGTCCGGGAAGATCCCACATGCCACGGAGCAACTAAGCCCATGTGCCACAACTCCTGAATCCGCATGTCACAACTACCGAAGCCTGTGTGCCTAGATCCCGTGATCTGCAACGAGAGAAGTCACTGCAATGAGAAGCCCGCACCCCAACGAAGAGTAGCCCCTGCTTGCCACAACTAGAGAAAGCCCACAGCAATGGAGACCCAACGCAGCCATAAATGAATAAATAAATTAATTAATTGAAACCAAAAATAAATAAATAAATAAAAACAGCAATTAGCTAACTGATACAGTCTGTTAAGAAGTTATCTGTGTCAGTTGGATTCTTGTTCAAAATTTTCATGGCATACTCTTATCACTTTACCTTAATTTTGTGTGTTCTTATGATTTTTGTTTTTAAATTAAGGGTACTTTAATTAATTAATTTATTTTTGCTGTGTTGGATCTTTGTTTCTGTGCAAGGGTTTTCTCTAGTTGTAGCAAGCAGGGGCCACTCTTCATCGCGGTGCGCAGGCCTCTCACTGTCGTGGCCTCTCTTGTTGCGGAGCACAGGCTCCAGACGCGCAGGCTGAGTAGTTGTGGCTCACAGGCCTAGTTGCTCCGTGGCATGTGGGATCTTCCCAGACCAGGGCTCAAACCTGTGTCCCCTGCATTAGCAGGCAGATTCTCAACCACTGCGCCACCAGGGAAGCCCCTTATGATTCTTTTTAAAAAGCCAAATAACAGGACCAGAATTATTGTTTATTTTGGTTTTCCAAGCTAACTATCTTTTCTTGGCGTAGGTTCTTTAACTCCAACTTTGTGAAGTAGAGATTATTATCTACTTTATGGATAGTTAATTGAGTCAATGAAATTTAAAAGATTTGTCCAAAGTTACTTAGTTAGCAAGAGGCAGAACTGGAACATGAACACAGCAGTATGGCTCCAGAGCTGATGCTATTAAACACCATCTACTCTGTTCCCTGCCACACTGACAAGTATTTCCTGGGATGTGTGTAAACCAGTTTGAAAAGCATGGTTTAAAATAAAGTATGTGTATATTTACCTCCAGCCTTTACTTTCCCGAAGTTATTTCTAAATAACAGGCAGCACTCCCCAACATATAAAAATCTCTTTCAAATCAATAAGAAAAATATTGACAACCAATAGAAAATGAGCAATGACATAGATTATAGGAAAGGAAATTCAAATAGATTTTCAACCACTTGACTGAAAGAAATACACTTAATTTCACTAACTTTTAAAAGTAAATTAAAATAATGACACACTATTTCTTGCCCATCATATAGATATAGAAGTTTGATAACACTCTCACTTGGCAGGGGCCAGGGAACGAAATTAGTACTGTCCACACGTTGATGGGAGGGTACACCGGTGCAACCTCTACAGACAACAATTTTATAATATCTATTGAAGTTAAATATTTACATATTCTTTAATCTAGTGATTCTCCTTCAAAGAATACACATCTACACTGGACATTTTTGAGAATCTAAGGGAGCACTGTTACAAGTAAGGACTACCCCAGACACCTGCAGGTATGGTCACTCTGACTGTGAATTACATACAAGGTTATTCATTGCAGCACCGTGTGTATTGGTAGAATAGTGGAAATAACTCAATTATTCATCAATAGATGAATGTTTACATAAAAGTACCATTATCCCTACAATAGAATGTAACACAATGGTTAAAAAGCAGGCAACTCTTGTAAATACTGATTTCAAGATATGAAGTGTAAAAAAGCAAGGCAGGGAACAATGAATATGATATACTACTGTTTATGTATTTTTATAGAATATATGCAAATACATGCTTGTATATGAAGACACTGTCTCTGGAAGCTAGCAGATTCAGGTTTGAGGGGCTCTGAAACTTGTACAATTCTGGTGGCCCTTTTTAAGAAAAAGAATACAAAAAGTACAAATACAAAATTCGGTATAAGGCCTGGGAAGGGGCCTAAGCAAGCAAAGGACGCTGATGCAGAAGCATAGTTGGCTTCACAGTAAATTGCCTCTATCTGGAACGATGCAGGAGAAACCAGTAAGAGTCTGGCTCCTGAGAGGTGAACTGGGTGGCTGCAGGACACGAGAAAACAAGCGATGCACCTTTCTCCCTGTGGGATTTTGCAGTATGTTACCTATTCAATAGGAAGAATTCCTTTGTAAATTAATTGCAGTGTCAAACCAATACAATTCCTAAATAACCAGAACAAACAGTAATTTCTCAGAGAAAGATACATTTCTTTCTTTAGAGACTCCCTTCATTTTCAAGACACAAAAAGAAGATACATACCATTTTTGGTTGGTTGAGCTAAGGATAATAATGCCAACTGTTGTTTTTTAAATACCAGTAGCTTCTTTCCCTCATAAGAAGAAAAGTCTGGATCTTAAAATGGGCCTTAAGGTTTTATTTCTCATATACTGTTGATCATCTTACAGCACCTCCTTGCTGATGTTTCACAGCATCCTGTTCTTCTTTCAGAGATACTCTAGCTTATCTATGAGGAAGTTTATTATAGTTTATGTGACATTCCCCTCTTCTCTCTGCCTCTGTTTGCTCTGTATTTTGTTGTTGTTTGTTTTTTTGCCACAGACAGAGCCCGTTGTTCTTAGATCTCTGCCTGTCTTGTCCGTCTGTCCATCCACCCGTCCGTTCTCGTATGTATCTGTATATCTCTATGTAAGGGGAAAGGGGGGTTCTCATGTAAAAATCCAAAATATAGTTCTATGAACACCCGTGTACTAGTCAGTCCAAGTGTGGCTATGAAGCCCCAAGCAAGCCTTGGCACACGGGGCCGCACCCTTGGTCTGGGGGGCCACGCCAAGACCCGGGCCTCTAGGAGACAGTGGGATCCCTTGCTTCGGGGGGCTCAGAGCCCATCAGCAGGGAGATGGTGGGGTCATCAGCGTGGTTGTCCTCCTGCGAGAAGCAGGAGCCCTCCCCCAGCTCTAAGAGCACCGGCAGGGCTTCCCTGGTGGCGCAGTAGTTGAGAGTCCGCCTGCCGATGCAGGGAACACGGGTTCGTGCCCCGGTCCGGGAAGATCCCACAAGCCGCGGAGCAGCTGAGCCCGTGAGCCATGGCCGCTGAGCCTGCGCGTCCGGAGCCTGTGCTCCGCAACGGGAGAGGCCACAACAGTGAGAGGCCCGCGTACCGCAAAAAAAAAAAAAAAAAGAGCACCGGCAGACCGCTGCCCCGCACGTCCACGGAGCCCGGGTACAGCAGGAGCTGCTTCCCCAAGTCAGGGCTGCTGCTCTCTGCCTCGCGAGGCCTGGGGGTCTCGCGGGCCAGGCTGCTGTCAAGGTCAGGCAGACTCCTGTCGGGCAATGTCACCGAGGGGCCGAACAGGTCCGGCAGGGCACTGGTGTCCACGCTGAAGCCGTGGCTAGTCGGCTTGGTCTGCAGGTCGCCCAGGTTGGAGTCCATGGCGTCCAAGTGGTCCCTGAGCTCGGTCCCCTGGCTGAACTCAAACACGCAGAGAGGAGGAGGGGCAGGGGAGGAAGCGGGCGACCCCAGACATCTGTGGAGCGCGAGTCAAATTGTCCAGGCAGGCTATGCTGAGGCACTTCTGGGAGGGATGGGGTGTGGGGCCGAGGCGGGCAGGGGCGAGAGGGGTCACCCCCTTCCGCCCCCGCGTCTGTGAAGGGTGTGGCCGAGGCAGCCGGCGCAGGCTCTCCCACAGGATGGAGTCAATGAGGGTGGTTGGGGACAGGGGCGTATCCACCATGGTGGACGGGTGCCCGGGACCAGCATCCTCTGCCCGGGGGCTCCGAGGTGGGCTGGGGGGCTCCTCCTTGACTCGAACCAGGGTCCTACTGGACAGGGGCCTCTAGTCGTCTATGCTCCTGCCTGGAGAGGCCAAGGGACTACTGGGGTAGCTCAGTTATGTCAGAGACGAAGGGTCCCGAGCCGGCAACAGCATCTGGGGAACAGAAGCTGCGGCCGCTGTAGGCCATGCCGGAGCCGAGTAGGGGCCCGGGCCGTGGATGTGCTCCAGGGAGTTCTGGGCATGGAATAGCTGTCGTACAGCATCAGGGGGATCTTTCTCTTCACCCCCCGGATCTAGTTCCACTGCACCAGCGAGATGAGGAACTGGATGAGCTTGTTGACGTCTTTCTGCTGCCAGGCGTGCTTCTGCTGCAGGCCAGCCACCTTCCGCCACAGGGCCTCGTTCTCTTGCTTCACGGTCAGCAGTTTGGAATCCATGCTCTCCTGCTTCCCCTTCATCTGCTGCACGTCGGTCAGCAGCTTGGTGACCCTGTCCTGGGGAATCTTTATGTCCTCGCTCCACAGAGTGGACACGCTGTCACTTTCCTCTTGAGCAGGGGCTGCTCCTGGCCGCGCAGGAAGCACGGGTGCTGGAACTCGGTGTCGTCCCCCTCTGGCTTGACCAGGCTGCCCTGCTCAATGCGGACCACCTTCCGGAAGCCACACATGTTGAGCTGCCCCACGAAGCTGGCCGTGCTGCTGTGCTTGGAGGACTTAGGTGGCACCTCCTTGGCAGACGGGCCCTGGTTGAGCACGTGGACGCTGTTCCTGCTCGGGCTCCAGAACGTCCGTGTCTTGGTTGCTCACGAAGGTCCACAACTTGGTCAGGAAGACCTGGACGTTGCTGGGCTCTGCCGTGCCCAGGCCCACGGGCAGATCCATCCCGGGCAAGGAGGGAGAGGCGGAGGGAGTGACCACGAGGAGAGACCACGGGCCGGCCGCCACCGCGGGCCGCCCGGATGTGAACCGGCCCGGGGCCTGCGGCCCACATGGCCACCGCCATCTTGCGACGCGCGAGCTCCTGCCGGCGTCGCCCACCGGCTTCTTTTTAACTTTTTATTTTTATTTTTTGTTCATGTCCAAAGTCTCCCTCAAATACAGTATACAGTCCTGACCTGAGCACTCCTATTTAAAAGCAAGACACCCACAAGCTGGTGGGCCACTCTGGAACCTAGGTGGGAACTAGTGGCCTTGAGGTAATTGAGTAGGAATCCAGACTTTTAAATTTTTGAAGCATGGAAATTCCCTGGCAGGACAGTGGTTAGGACTCCGCGCTTTCCTGCACGCAGAATGGCAAATTTTTTGAATCACATTCAAACGTCAGTACCTGTGGGTATTTTTTCTTGAGGGAGTCAGTTGCCTCCTGGGGGGTGAGAGTGGATTGTCAGTCTTCTGGGAACCAAATGGGGAAAGGGGGCTGGTGGTTCACTGCTTGGGATATAGGTCTTCACTAAAGGCCCCTGTGTTCAGAATGGAGCCTGCTCTCTGCTCATTTGGGCTTGGTGTCCCCAAGGCCAGAATCTGTCTGGTTTGGCCTTTCCCCAGTCTTCTCTCAGCATGATGGGCTGGCCTGGGAGTTGCCTGGTTACCAGCTGTGGGGGGAATTAACTGCAGGTATCTCAGCTTCTTCAAAAACTTTTAATCCATCCTCTCCTTGCACCTCTGCTTTCACGGGAAACTAGAGCTGTGAAATTCCTACATTTTCCCGAAGTTGTGCCTCAGGAATTGCTTCTTGTTGCCCACAGCTCCTGCTCTCACCCTTAGGTTTTGCTTTTTCGGATTGACAAGGTCAGTAATCACTCTTCTCTCAGCTCCACCAGCTTTCCAATTAAGATGTTGTCTTCTCCTGTCTGATATTGTCTCTTCCCCTGTTCTCTTTGTGCCTTTCTTATCCCATTTCAGGGAGGTTTGCGGCATGAGGTGAGAGGAACTTGAATGTCCAATTCTCAAGATTTAACCAAAAGAGCTTAAAATTTCTTTCAAGTTCAAAGAAATGAAGCACAAATTTGTCCTTGGATCAAGATATATCTTTGTTTGGGGATGGACTACTTCTGTAAACCTTTTGTTTAGCATTGGTTTTTTCATCAATTGATTCAAAAATATTTCCAAGTGTCCAGTATACTGCACAGACTGGACAAGACAGTGTTGGTTGCCAGCCTCATAGAGCTTTGATTCCAGTTTCTTTTTGTTTGTTTTTTTTTGCGGTACGCAGACCTCTCACTGTTGTGGCCTCTCCCGTTGCGGAGCACAGGCTCCGGATGCGCAGGCTCAGCTGCCATGGCTCAGAGGCCCAGCTCCGCGGCATGTGGGATCTTCCCAGACCGGGGCACGAACCCATGTCCCCTGCATTGGCAGGCAGACTCTCAACCACTGCGCCACCAGGGAAGCCTATGATTCCAGTTTTGAGGAAGGAGACCCACAGATAAAGAAGAGAAGACAATATGTATATATATATATATATATATATATATATATAAAATAAACTGCAGTAAACATTATAATGAAAACCAATAAAAGGGATAAAGAATAATCCTATTGTCCTCCTCCAAATAAGAATTGTTAGTATCGGCTTTTCCCATCCCCCACCTCCCACTCATTTTTCACAACCCACTCCAGTTGGGCTTCTGCCTCTTACTCTCCTAAATCCCCCAATGACTTGGATGTAACTAAATACAATAAATTTCCAGACCTCCTCTTACTTGATTTCCCCAGCACCAGATAAGTGGACTTCCACTTTCTTGGGACACTTTCCTTGGTCTCCAAGACACAACACTTTCTAATATCCACCTCTGTGATCACTCTTGCCATTGCCTTCTTTATCCTGATGATCTTGGAGACGCAGCAGCAGTGAGTGGTGGCTTGAAGCAAGATCTTAGTTCCCTGCCCAGGAATTGAACCTGGGTAGCCTGGATGAAAACCAGGAATCCTAGCCACTAGACCAGCAAGGGCTGGAGACTAGAAGTAAATTTTCTGTGGCTCTTGCCTCCACTGAAAAATGCATTTCTCAGGGAGACAAAAACTGTAAAAACAGGTATGAAGTTTATTATTAGAGACACAGCACAACAAGTGGGAGAGCACACAGAGAAACAGTTTGTTTAGTTAAGACAGAAGCAAGGCAGAGATAACACACCCAGAGAGAAAGGGTGTGGGGTTCTCCCTAATGAGGAGGAGTAAAGAGTCGGTTAAATCATTTATACAGAGTGGCTCTCCCCAGTCTTTGTTTACCTTTGGCCAATTATCTGGTTTCTTTTTCCACACCTGACCTGTCATAGGACCCTCCCCAACTTGCATGCACAACTTTTTTCCAAGATGGATTCCAGCCCAGAGGCCTATGGGGGCCCTTGGCATCACCTATTCTGGGGTGGTGACCCCTTCTTTTTGACCCCCAAGGAGCCTTTCTGTGCATGTACGGTGTCTCCTTTGCCCCAAAGATGGGAAATATAGGACCTCTTGATCTTTTACTCAAACAGGGTTTAGCCCCTCTCTGTTCCTGCCATGACTGTTATCTTAAAGTGTAGGCACCCTGTTTCTGTTGTTATTCCTATTTCGAAGTGCAAACAGGAGGCTGGTTGTAAATATCTATCCTGGAGCCCACCTATCTCCTGTTTCAGGAAATGCAAACAGGAGGCCTGTTGTAAATGTCTAGCCTGGAGCCCATCTACTTCCTGCCCCACTGACATTAAATATTGGAGCTGTCCAAAGCTTGAACCCCCTTCTCTTCTCATTTTGCTACCCTGGGAGAGTTCATCCTTAAGAACTGGAAATTTTAGGACTCATCTTCCTGTCTGGACTTCACCAATAATCCTGATGTTACCTTGCATACAGCCTTGACTCCTTTGCTCCTTCATCCTTTCCCAGCACTCTTGGCAAAGTCCTAATTCTCTGCCAACTCTGCCATTGCATGCACGTGGCTGAGCATATCTGGAGGGAAAGGAAAACACATACCATGCTGACTGGTCTCATTTTGAATTTTTGGTTAAGTCTCAAGTATACCTTGTGCTGGCTGACAGTCATACTACATGTCCCTAGTCCAGTGGTCTTCACCCTGGAGTGTGCAGACTCCAAGGAATACACAAAGTCCTACAAGGGACAGGAGGACATGGCCAGTTATGAATGTATCCATTTTCACATTCTCTATTTCTGTATATCCTTTTCGTAAAACTGATTTACCTGTGAACTTTTGTGCATATTTTCATTTCTCTCCTCCTCTTTTGCCATTGCCCATTTGCCATTCTCCCAAGATGGGGAAATATAAAAACATCTGAGTTGCTAAACTAAAGTACAATTTGAAATTTTTTTTTTTTTCCGGTATGCGGGCCTCTCACTGTTGTGGCCTCTCCCGTTGCGGAGCACAGGCTCCGGACGCGCAGGCTCCGGACGTGCAGGCTCAGCGGCCATGGCTTATGGGCCCAGCCGCTCCACGGCATGTGGGATCTTCCCGGACTGGGGCACGAACCCATGTCCCCTGCATCAGCAGGCGGACTCTCAACCACTGCGCCACCAGGGAAGCCCAATTTGGAATATTGTTTTTGAAAGTAAATGACTCTAATAATTGAGTAATGAATCCTTTAGCAAGTCAGGTGGTTTTCAATTCGTTGCTTTCAACAAAATTAATAGAGAATCTAATTGAGTTTTCAGCTTGAATATCATTAAAATACATTTAATGATGGCTTATTATGTGATTTTTGGCATATAATTCAGAAGAAGTTCAAAGAAGTGAGTGTCATTGCTATAATAAAATTATTTCCATTCCCATTTACTTATTTATGTGAACAAGAACTCTCAGCTTTTATTCTGATGAAAAGAAAAATAGATAGAGAATTGTTACTGAAGGTTGTCTCATTCCAGCTATGCTATTCTTACGATTGTTACATGTAACGATGTTACATGAACTGTTACCTAAAGCAAGCCCAGGTGCCTGAGGCACAGTGAGGCCAAACAATACCAGAACTTGTTGTTGTCAGAGTCTGGAGCAGAGAAAGGTTTATTGCAGGGCCAGGCAAAGGGCTTTTTCATGACTTAAAAAGCCCAAACTCCCCAAAGGCTTTCAAGCAAAGCCTTTTTCTTTTTCTTTTTTTTTTTTGGCCACACTGTAGGGCTTCTGGGATCTTAGTTCACTGACCAGGTATTGAACCCGTGCCCCATATAGTGGAAGCAAGTGTGGAGTCTTTACCACTGGACCGCCAGGGAAGTCCAGCAAAGCCCTTTTAAAGGCAAGATGAGGGAGTGGCGTGGTTAGTTGTTGCAAACTTCTTGGTGTGGGATCGTTTGTTCTTGCAGCTGTCCAGGTAGGTCAGTTCACAGGTCACGATGTTCCTCTAAACCTCCAACAAGACAAATGTTATTCTGTGTTCAGGTCAGGTCAAGGTCAGTCTATCCTGTATACTTGAAGCTATAGGCAACATTCTTTTACAAAAGGTGCAGAGCCAGCATGACTAAGCACAGGCAACAGAGCATAAAGATTAAAGTAAAAGGAGGACTTACCTGGTGGCGCACTGGTTAAGAAGCCGCCTGCCAATGCAGGGGACACAGGTTCGAACCCTGGTCCTGGAAGATCCCACATTCTGTGGAGCAACTAAGCCCATGCACCACAACTACTGGGCCTGTGCTCTAGAGCCCCAGAGCCACAACTACTGAGCCTGCATGCTGCAACGACTGAAGCCCATGCGCCTAGAGCTCGTGCTCCGCAACAAGAGAAGCCACTGCTCACCACAATTAGAGAAAGCCTGCGCGCAGCAACAGAGACCCACCGCAGCCAAAAATAAATAAATAAATAAATAAATAAATAAATAAAAATTTTAAAATAAAAGAAAAAAGTAAAAGGAACAGATCTAATATGGAGTCAGATTTGTTCTTCCTTAATACAGAACTAGCTAAAAACCCATTAAAAGACGCATTGTAAATAAAATTTTATATGTTTATTGATAGCTATCAAAATGTATAATATATTTATGTGATTTTGATCAATTTGCTTTGTTGCTAATAGTTCAATCCAAAAGAAAAGTTTAAACATTTAGAGTATTATGGTTAAAAGAAATTAAAAAGAACTAATTTTAAAAAATATATTTTGTTACAGAGAAATATAGAAAGATCAATACAAGACTTTCACATATAAAATACATTAAGAAAAAATTATGTAGTGGAAGTGAATGAAATATAAATTCAAGGAAAAAGTAAATAATGTAAAATGTCCAGCTGTTGAAGAAGAGTTTATTTATATGTTCTATCTGGGTTTTTTTTAAAGATTTTATTTTTTTTTAAAGTCTTTTAAAAAAAAGACTTTTTTTTTTTAAAGTCGTTATTGAACTTTTTACAGTATTGCTTCTGTTTTATGTTTTTTGTTTTTTTGGCCTGAGGCATGTGAGATCCTAGCTCTCCGATCAGGAATTGAACCTGTAACCTTGCATTGGAAGGCGAAGTCTCAACAACTAGACCACCTGAGAAGTCCCTATTCATATGTTTTTCAAAAGGATGATGTTGAATATCAAAAAGCTATGGCATTGGGACTTCACTGGCGGTCCAGTGGTTAAGATTCTGCTCTTCCACTGCAAGGGGCACGGGTTCAATCTCTGGTTGGGGAACTAAGATCCCACATGCCTCACGGCATAGCTAAAAAAAAAAAAAGCTATGGCATTTAGGTTCTACTGGTTACATTTAAAACAGTAATATAAACAGTCTTATTTTTAAATGTTGATATTTATAAGATACTAAAATTTTTACACTGTTTGTAGTTATTTAAATTTACAAGGAAAAAATTAGATATGAAGTAAAAGACATGCAGGAGGTCACATAGTTTTCCAAAATGTTTTTAGGGAACATGCAAGCAAAAAAATTGAAGACTAATGAACCAGTCCTGGTACTATTAGTACACCCAGGCAAGAAGGGACTCTGCTTTGAGCCCACATTTAAGAGGACACCTCATGTCAACACACACAAACAATTTTGAAGGGACATAGGGGTATCTCTGTTACTAAGGATCTGACACTTAATTCTGGCTCAGTGTATTAATTATCTCTTGTTATATAAAATTACCCCCAAACTAGTAGCTCAAAACAACACACATTATTTCATGATTTCTGTCAGTCAGAAACCTGGGAGAAGCTTAGCTGGATCCTCTGCTTCAGGGTCTCGCATGAAGCTGCAATCAGGGTGTTGCCAGTGGTCTCCTCTGAAGGCTCCGTTGGGGAAAGACCTGATTCTAATCTTGCTCCATGGATCGCTGGCAGGATTCAGTTCCTTAAAGGTTGTTGGACTGAAGATATCAGTCTCTTTTTGGCTATTTCCCAGAGGCCACCCTCAGTTTCTTGCCATGTGGGCCGCTCCAAAGTGGCAGCTTGCTTCTTCAAAGCCAGCAATAGAGTGCCTATAAGACAAAAGTCATGACTTTTAATCTCAGAATTGACATCCTGTCACTCTTTGCCAAATTCTATTCAATAGAAGCAAGTCACTAGGGGACTTCTCTGGTGGCGCAGTGGTTAAGAATCTGCCTGCCAATGCAGGGGACACGGGTTCAAGCCCTGGTCTGGGAAGATCCCACATGCTGTGGAGCAACTAAGCCTGTGTGCCACAGCTACTGAGGCTGCACTCTAGAGCCTGCAAACCACAACTAGAGCCTGTGGGCCACAACTACTGAAGCCCACGCGCCTAGATCCCGTGCTCCGCAACACAAGAGAAGCCACCACAGTGAGAAGCTCATGCACCGCAACAAAGAATAGTCCCCGCTCACCGCAACTAGAAAAAGAAGCAAGTCACTAGATTCAGTCCACACTCAAGGGGAGGGGATTACATATGGGCATAACCATCAGAAGGTGGAGATCACTGGGAGCCATTTTAGAAGGCAGCCTACTAGACACAGCATGACCATAAGTCTAAACATCTGCTGCTATAATTAACACTATTCAAGTTGCAAGGAAATGTGTCTCCTTACCTCTTGTCCTTTATCATTGAAACAAAAGGTGATGGTGACCAAATGCTGTGAAGATTCATAGGTTTTGCTGTTGCTGACCCTGCAGATGGCCACTTGTTTGGGATGCAGGAGAATTTAGCAGTGATAGTGATTAAGTAACAGAAAAGACAAATCAATTAACTTGTCAAACCTCCTCTCAGTCAGTATGAATGTAGTACCTTCTTACATAATGATGTACCCTTTCCCAGTAGGGTCACAGTTGACCACAGTGGCTGAGGAACATGTTCCTGTACTAAACAATTAATATTACTCTTCAATTTGTATACATGCATATGTATGTATAACAAATATGGCACATGAAGTTACACTGGCAACTAAATAGGCATCTAATACTTGAATAGTTTTATTTTTATAAAAATATTTCATAAGATTTAATTAAAATTTCAAAAAGTTAAATTTTCAACTGGCAGCTTTCTTTTTTTAAATTAATTAATTAATTTTATTTTATTTTTGGCTGTGTTGGGTCTTCGCTGCTGCTCGTGGGCTTTCTCTAGTTGCAGCGAGTGGGGGCTACTCTTCCTTGTGGTGCGCAGGCTTCTCATTGCAGTGGCTTCTCTTGTTGTGAGCATGGGCTCTAGGCATGCAGGCTTCAGTAGTTGTGGCACGCGGGCTCAGTAGTTGTGGCTCACGGATTCTAGAATGCAGCCTCAGTAGTTGTGGCACATGGGCTTAGTTGCTCCGTGGCATGTGGGATCTCCCTGGACCAGGGCTCAAACCTGTGTCCCCTGCATTGGCAGGCAGATTCTTAACCACTGCGCCACCAGGGAAGCCCTCCCTTCAAATGGCAGCTTTCTATAAATAACTTTTAATATTTATTCAGTATAATTTGCAATTTACACTTCAATTTTAGTAGATGATTTAAATATTAGAAAAATAACATTTGAAAGCATGATAATAATTTTAATTTTACATTAACTTCATTATATGTCTTCATGAAAATATATTGAAATTATGTAAAGTTTGAAGTCAGTTGCATTTAAGTTTTATTTTATTTTTAATTAACTAATTAATTTTTGGCTGCGTTGGGCCTTCGTTGTTGCGTGTAGGCTTTCTCTAGTTGTGGCGAGCAGGAGCTACTCTTCATTGCAGTGTGCAGGCTTCTCATTATGGTGGCTTCTCTTGTTGCGGAGTATGGGCTCTAGTTATGTGAGCTTCAGTAGTTGTGGCACGTGGGCTCAGTAGTTGTGGCACATGGGCTTAGTTGCTCCACGGCATGTGGGATCTTCCCTGACCAGGGCTTGAACCCGTGTCCCCTGCATTGGCAGGCGGATTCTTATCCACTGTGCCACCAGGGAAGTCCTGCATTTAACTTTTAAATTCTTTAGCCCATTACTGTTAATAGAACATAGATTATATGAAAATCTCAGTTATAACAACATAATTAGTGACTTTGCAAAAATGAAGATAAGAAAAATAAATGGTTTGAAATATATATTTATTAACTTGTAAATAATGCATGTCTCTTTTAAATTGAGGTAACATTGGTTTATAACATAAGTTTCATGTGTACAACATTATACTTCTACTTATGTTTACACTATAGTGTGCTCACCGCCAAAAATTCTGTTTCCATCCATCACCACAAAGTTGACCACCTTTACCCTCTTCACCCTCCCCTCATCCCTTCACCTCTGGTAGCCACTGCTCTGTTCTCTGTATCTACGTATTTGTTTTTGTTTGGTTTGGTTTGTTCATTTATTTATTCATTTATTTTTTTTAAAATTCCACATATGAGTGAAATCATAAAGTATTTGTCTTTCTCCATCTGACTTATTTCACTTAGTGGAATACCCTCAAGATCCGTCCATATTCTCTCAAATGGCAAGATTTAATCTTTTTTATGGCTGCATAGTATTCCATTTAATATACATACACCACACCTTATTTATCCTTTCATCTGCCAGTGGGCACTTAGGTTGTTTCCATAGAGTAGCTATTGTAAATGATGCTGCAATAAACACAGGGGTGCATATTTCTTTTAATTAGTGTTTTCATATTTTGGGGATAAAACCCAAAAGTGGAATAGCTGGGTCATATGGAAATTCTATTCTTAATTTTTTGAGGAATCTCCATGCTGTTTTCCACAGTGGCTGTAGCAGGTTACATTCCCACCAACAATGTACAAGAGTTCCTTTTCTCCCTCCACATCCTCATCAACACTTGTTATTTCTTGCCTTTTTGATAATAGCCATTCTGACAGGCATGAGATTATATCTTGTGATTTTGATTTGCATTTCCCTAATAATTAGTGATGTAGAACATCTTTTTCATGTGCCTATTGGCCATCAGTGTGTCTTCTTTTGAAAAATGTCTATTTGGCTCCTCTGCCCATGTAAAAAAATCAAGTAGTTTTTGAGTTGTATGAGTTCTTTATATATTTTAGATTTTAAGCCCTTATCAGATATATGATTTGTAAATATCTTCTCCCATTCTGTAGGTTGTCCTTTCATTTTGTTGATGGTTTCCTTTGCTGTGCAGAAGATTTTTAACTTGATATAGTCTCCTTTGTTTATTTTTGCTTTTGTTTCCCTTGCCTGTGGAGACATATCCGGAAAGATATTGCTACAATCGATGTCAAAGAGCATACTGTGTATGTTTTTTTCCAGGAGTTGTATGGTTTCAGGTCTTACATTCAAGTCTTTAATCCATTTTGAGTTGATTCTTTTTTTTTTTTTTTTGCATGTTGGCTGTCCAGTTTTCCGCATCATTTATTGAAGAGACTATTCTTTCTCCAGTAATGCACATCTTTATTTTGTTACTCATCCAGCCATATCTGGTCCACCAAAAGAATACCTAGGTACATGCGATAATAATTAAATGTAGTCATTTTGATATTTTTTCCAGCTGTGTTGCTTTACGCACATTCTTTTGTTGTTATGAAAGTAAACTTGGTAAAGTAAGAGTAAAGAACATACCTAACAGTTTATTAGCTTGATGATTAACTTTAAAAAATTTAGACCTATGATATGTGAGCCTCCATTTTTATTCTTGCCCTGGGGCACCTTCTTTTCTCTCCTCAAATCAACTCCCTCATGCCCAGCTGATGACATTACTTCCTAGTTCACTGAAAACCAGGGACAACAGAAAGAACTTCTTTTTCCACTTCCCACCTTCTCCTACATTTCTGCCCTTAGACTCTGTCTCCCTCCAGGCATCACAAATGTGTCTATCTAGGGTCACCCCCTCCACTTGTGCACTGAATCCCAGTCCTTCTCAGTCAAGAGCATCACTCCTACAATTGCACTCCCTGGTCCCTGTCCCTGTCTACTTTGTCATTCCTATCAGCATATAAAAATACCAATATATGTCCATTTTAAATATCCTTCCTCTGAGCCCACATTTCTTTTTACATTATGCTGCATTTCTTTCCTTCCCTTTATGGCAAAATTCTTTGAAAGGACTGGCTGTACTCTTGTTGTCTTTCTCATCTACTACTTTGTCTTGAACTCTTTCCATTTCTTCTGTCAAGAGGTTGGTTTATAGACTCACAGACATAGAGAACAGACTTGTGGTTGCCAAGGATGGGGGGATGGGGGAGGGGAGGATTGGCAGTTTGGGATGAGCAGATGCAAACTATTATATGTAGGATGGATAAACAACAAGGTCCTACTGTATAGCACAGGGAACGATATTCAATATCCTGTGATAAACCATAATGGAAAAGAATATGAAAAAGAATATATATATATATGTATAACTGAATCAATTTGCTATACAGCAGAAATTAACACAACTTTGTAAATCAACTATACTTCAATAAAGTAATTTTAAAAAAGAAGTGGGTTATGAGGTCCATACCTCCTCCCCTTAAATCTAAACATGTTTGTAACTGTCTTATAACCAACAGAAGGCAGCAGAAGTCATACTGCATGATTTCTGAGGCTAGCTCAGAAAAGATTATACAGCTTCTGCCTTACTCATTTCAACATGCTCTTGGAGCCATGAGTGCCATGTAAGAATCTTAACTATCTCAAGGTTGCCATGCTGTGAAAAAGCTCATGCTACATGGAGAGGACAAGTGCAGGTGTTCTGGCCAACATCCCCATTAGAGAGTCAGCTGACAGCTAGCATCAACTGCCAGAAATGCGACAGAAGATGCCTCCAGATGATCCCAGCTCTCAGTGGTTAAGTCACCCTCAGCCTTTAAGTCTCCCCAGATAAGGACCCAGACTTCACTGAGCAAAGATAAGCCATCCTTATTGTGTCCTTTCTGACACAGTATTCCATGAGTATAATAAAATGGTTGTTTTACACCAAGTTTTGGGGTGGTATGTTAGGTGGCTATAGTAACTGGAACAGTGTGTGTGTGTGTGTGTGTGTGTGTGTGTGTGTGTGTGTGTATGTATGTGTATACATATATACATTCATATATTTCCTAGCTCTATTTGCTGAGAAGGCCTAGGAACGATGGCATCATAGTAGCAATGAAGATATCTGGCACCCAGATCTTGGTTTCCAAATACTACCCTTTGTTAAAAGAAGCCAGAGAGGGCTTCCCTGGTGGCACAGTGGTTAAGAATCCGCCTGCCAATGCAGGGGACACTGGTTTGAGCCCTGATCTGGGAAGATCCCACATGCGTGGAACAACTAAGCCTGTGAGCCACAACTACTGAGTCTGCGCTCTAGAACCCTCGAGCCACAACTACTGAAGCCTAGAGCCTGTGCTGCACAACGAGAGAAGCCACCGTAATGAGAAGCCCACGCACTGCAATGAAGAGTAGCCCCCGCTCACTGCAACTAGAGAAAGCCCACAGACAGCAATGAAGACCCAACGCAGCCATAAATAAAATAAATAAATTTATTAAAAAAAAAAAAAAAGAAGCCAGAGGCTCTTGAAGAAATGGTTGATTCCTGGGCTGAGTCAGGAAAAGTACAAATTGAGCCTGAATTACCTCTTGTACCAGAAAGTAATCAAATAATGTTGTAGACATTGCAAAAGGACACAGGAACCAGCTTGGAGCACTTTCTCATTTGCCAAATTTGGGATAATTTTTTTCAACCTTACTTTCTGTTTAATTCATTTTGCCAAACAAACATAGTGAAAACTTTAATCTGACTAATTGTGCAGAAAATAGAATTTGTAGCAAACATAACAGGATAGACTTAAGTCCCTGGCAAGCTGGATCTCCACGAGATCCCATAGATTGCCTTGTAGATGGCCTCCTGGGAGGGAGGTCCTAGGAGGGAGAGGCACAGATCTGCCAGTCCCTATCAGAAGCACAGGCTGCACGTGGGAAGGAAAAGCACAAAAAGTAGAACTGATGTTACTTGGATCTCTTATCACTACATGTGGAAGAGTTCTGATTACTGGCCAAACTCAAGGTGTCGTCTTCCCAAACCCATAGTCCTTGGGCATCCTGCCTGCATCCGTAGGGGATAAGTTTCAAGTTCAATGGTTCTGAAGCCTCTGCTTCACCAGAACCTGCAACGTAAATTTGGGGGTGGGGGTGAAGGTGGGGAGGGGTAGACAAAGTCATAATTGCTGGTGTCACCGGTGCAGAGTCTGAGATCCCAGACTTCAGGAGCTTGCTTCAGGAGGAAACAAGAGAGGGTGCCAGGTCACCAGCAAGAGCCCAACTGCCCTAAGCCTCAGTACTCTCAACCAGTGCCCCAGGAGTATGAGGGAGTTCAACAGCGGCGGTCTAAGGTCCCCACTAAGCTGCTAGGTGTCTGGGAGTTCCGAAGGCCGAAATGGCACTCGTTCACATCCTGTGCTTTTTGCGGATGACAGCCATAGCCAGCAGCCGATCCCTCTCGAGGAGTTCTTCACAGAGCTTGGCCTCAGTGAGACACAGGTGAGGATGCTGCCCTTCATCTCCTTCATCTTCACCTCCATCAGCGCCAGGATGTCCAGCTGCTCGTCCAGCTTGCAGGAGCTCCTTCTCCGTGGTGCCTGACAACAAGTAGAGTGGTTCGAGCCAGTATCAGGGAAGCCCTCACAGCCCTCCCCGCCCCCCACCAGCTGGGGGCCCTTGGGGCTGTGGCAGCCTCTAGCTCCGATGCTGCAGCTGCTGGGGCTGTGGCCTATGAACTCCACTTGCACCACCAAGCCCATGGGCTTCCCATCTTCTCCCGTGGGAATGGTGGGCGCCAGGTGGCACGGATCCCAGAGTCTGGCGCTGCCCAAATTTGGGATAATTTGTGCATGAAATTAATGATGATAGTAACTAACTACAATTAATTAAATAAAATAGAAATGCATGGGTCCAGGCAATATAAGTAAATATAGTAGTAATGGATTACAAGTTATTGAGTAAAATTGGAATCCATGAGTCCATATGATATAAATAAATAAATGAATAAATGAGGGAGAAAGAAATGTTCTTTTATAGTCGATTGTTGACTGAAAACTGAAGAAGAAATGACGGAGTAAAAAAAAAAAAAAATCACCATTTAATAAACATCATTGGGCTTCCCTGGTGGCGCAGTAGTTAAGAATCTGCCTGGCAATGCAAGGGACACGGGTTCGAGCCCTGGCCCGGGAAGATCCCACATGCCGCGGAGCAACTAAGCCCGTGCACCACAACTACTGAGCCTGAGCTCTAGAGCCCACAAGCCACAGCTACTGAGCCCACGTGCCACAACTACTGAAGCCTGCACGCCTAGAGCCCGTGCCCCACAACAAGAGAAGCCACGACAATGAGAAGCCACAACGAAGAGTAGCCCCCGCTCACCGCAACTAGAGAAAGCGTGCGCACAGCAACGAAAGACCCAACGCAGCCAAAAATAAATAAATAAATAAATTTAAAAAATAAAAATAAACATCGTCATGCTTATTCCGATGAGAGTCATAAAGGGATGCTAAGGCAGGTAGGTGGAGATTTGGTGATGTGTCAGATACTTAGGAATTACAAAGGGACAGTTAGGACTTTAAGGTGGAGAACCTGCCAGACTGGTTTGGCAGCATCAGAAGTGAGATGGTTTTGCCTCCAGCAACTTCTGATGTGATACACAAAGGCCGCATCATTTCTCTCTTGCCCCAACATGTACTTAGGTTGGAGAGATTGTACAGAAATGAAAAGCCTGTACTCTTTAAAACTAATTCATGAAAGAGAAAGACAGAAGAACTGCCCACATTGAAGGAGTCTGCAGATATGTGACTACCAAATGCGATTTGTGACCCTGGACCAAAAAGGACAGAGGCATTAGTGGGACAGCTGATGAACTCTGAATTGTACCTATAATTAGATAGTGGTGTTGACTTCCTGATTAGGATGGTGTATTTGTTTGCTAGGGCTGCCATAACAAAGTACCACAAACGGGGTGGCTTAAACAGTAGAAATTTATTTTCTTACAGTTCTGAAAGCTAGAAGTCAGAAATCAAAGAGTCAGCAGGGTTGGTTCTCTCTGAGGGCTGTGACAGAAGTCTCTTCCATGCCTCTCCCCTAGATTCTGGTGGTTTGCTGGCAATCTTTGGCGTTCCTTGGCTTGTAGACACATCAACCCTATCTCTGCCTTCACATTCACATGACATTCTGGTCTTGACATATGCTGGTCTGGACGTGATGTTCTGGTCTGGACATGTCTGTGTCCAAATTTCCCCTTTTTATAAGGACATCAGTCATATTGGATTAAGGGTCCACCCTACTGCAGTATGACCTCATTTTATTTTAACCAATTACATCTGCAACAACCCTATTTCCAAATAAGGTCATATTCTGAGGTACTGGGAGTTAGGGCTTCACTATCTGAATTTTGAAGGGACACAATTCAACCCATAATAGATGGTTATATTGGGGTTGAGAGAAATAAGCAAATATAACCAAATGTTGACAAATGGGGAATCAGGGTGAAAAGGATACCAGAGTTCCCGATACTGTTCTTAAGTGTTTTCTGTAAGTTTGAAATTACTTCAAAAAAATTTTTAAATTCAATAAAGTGCTGAGTTTATGTATTACACAAGATCTTAGTGCTGAACCTATCATGGGGAAGGAACTATAAGGAGATGATAAAGGTGTTTGGGTGGCCTTATTGCAAACTTGCCTGAGACATAGTGAGGGTATCAGAAATTAATACATTATGTTTACACAGCACTTCATAATTTACAAAAAAAAAATCTTATTTCGTTTGTCCCTCCTGACAACTTTGTGAGGCAAGACTTTTTCAATTTTAAAGAAAAACTAAAGAAAGGTCAGCTGACTGGCCCAAGGTCTCCATCATACAACTGTTAAAGGTAAACTGAGGCATGTTAAAATTTTAAGTTTGAGCAAAAAATGCATTCAAATGGGCCCGCACCAAACCAGAAGTGGTTATGAGCGCTCCTCAGACCTCAGCCAGAGGAAAAACTTAAATGGAGAAAGTGTGGAAACAGAGAAAGGAAATTATTTGATTGGCTATAGCTTAGCCTAGTTGGCTGTGTGTGATTGGTTGTCCTTTAGTGTTTTTTTGTTTCGTTTTGATGTTTTGATTTTGTTTTTGTGTTGCCTGTGCCTCCCAGCATGCAGGATCTTAGTTCCCCAAACAGGGATCGAACCTGTGCCCCCTGGAGTGGAAGTGCTGAGTCCTAACCACTGGACTGCCAGGGAATTCCCTCCCTTGGCATCTTGATTACATGACCTTGAGGCATTTACAGGTTTAGATTTTGGCTTGCTTAAGTAGGCCGCCATGACATTAGAGCCACTCAGTCTGATGGCCTCCTTGTTTAATTAACACAACTAATAAATGATTAGTTTGGACCCTGATCCAGTTTTTTTTTTGACTTGTAATGACCTCCTGTGGCGGTAGCAAACGATGACACGAGTTGACTCTAAACAAAACTGTGACTTCCCTGGTGGTCCAGTGGGTAAGGCTCCACGCTCCCAATGCAGGGGACACTGTACGATCCCTGGTCGGGAACTAGATCCCACATGTATGCCTCAACGAAGTCAGCATGCCACGACTACAACCCAGCGCAGTCAAAATAAATAAACAAATATTTTAAAAACAACAACAAAAAAAAACCTGTGACATCCTTTGTACCATTTTGGGTAAACAAGTTCTTCCCAAGAAAACAATGTCTTCTTATTAAGATCAAACTGGAGTTTAGGTAAGAGACCATAGAGGCTCCAGATTAGGTAAGAGACCATAGAGGCTCCAGATATGAGGTTCACTATGGACCCTTTCCTCCGCTGTCCACACTCCACCCCCCAACCACCACCTACGGGGCGGGTGTGGGCCGGTCTCCATATGGACTTCGATTTCCCTCACGAACTTTCAGGCCAGTGCCTGGGGAACACGGTCCAGAAAAGGCCTTCAACCCGTGCCACAATACAGCCTCTTGGACATTTCCCACCAACTCTCAGGCCACGCCCCTCACGCACAAGCTCGCTCTTCCTTATTATTGCCCCAATAGTTAAGTCCCAATCATTCTCCTTCGCACCGCTGGCCAATCATGTTCTTTCTCTTTTTATAAACCTCCGCCCTGGCTCCTGCAGTCCAATGATTGATATAATCGTCTTCAAAGTCACGAAGCAAGAGTGCGGGGTTTCAGCGCCGCAACCTCGGGGCCCCACAGACCTGGGGAAGAACTACGAGCCTGCGTGGACTGTAGCCACCGCTGCTCGCTCTCCCCCCTCCCCCCACCTAGGTTAGGCGTGTCCCACCCGCCCCCCCAACCACCCAATGTAAAGCTGAAAAGGGCCTTAGGTGCTTGACTAGCATACTAGGTCCACTTGCTCCCTCTGTCTGTAGGGGCCCAAGACCTTGAGCCTTAAGCTTAGAGGCCCAGAATGACTTGGTCAGCTCCAGCTGGCATGTCTCTGTTGGGCCTTCAGCTTCCGAAACACAGAATTATAAAACGGTAAAGCTGGACAGACTTTAGGAATTGTTTAATCCAGACCATTCACATTGCACTGACTGTTCCAAAGGCTCAGAGGCCCTCCTCTCCTTTCTTTCTCTTGGTTGGGGGAATTAGGGTCAAGCTCCGCAGGTGCAGGACTTGCCAACACCACGTCCCTTAATCCTGGCCAGGCTGAGTAAGGGCTTCCATCCCAGCCTCCGTGCTCCAGCCAGCTGTCACACAGTGGGTTAAGATGGCTGAGGAGGAGGGTGATGTGGACGAGGAGGACGTGTTCCTGGCGTTTGCCCGGAGGCCCTCTCCTCCCAGGGGTCCCCTGCGGCAGGCCATGGACAAGGCCTTCTTTATCTTCCTGGTCCTCACCCTGACACTACTGACGCTGGAGGCTGTTTATAAGCTGCTATGGCTGTTACCATGGGCAAAGTTTGGGGACTGGCTCCTGAGAACACCTCAGATGGAGGAGGAGCTGGAACTGTGACCGCCTTTCCTATAAACGTCCTCTTTCCCTGCCACAGAGGTGAGAGGGGAGAAAGGGGGAAATGGGGGCTTTGGAGGGACACTTGGAGAGCTGAGAGCAGCTATCTTAAAATTTCTGCACCTATACTCCGGGAATTAATTTTGAAAAAGTTTATAATCCTCAGGTATTTTTAAGTAAGCACCTAAAACTTTTCATCATACATTAACATTGTTTCAAGGATGTAATTCCTGGCATATAAAAAATATTCACATTTTAAAATAAAACAATTAAATCAATCTTTTGTGTGTCCAGGGGAGTTGAAATATCAGAGTGACTTGATATTCACCACCACTCGTTTAAAAATATAATTGGGAATCCTTCCTTTTCTTCTTCCATCATTCTCTTTTCTCCTAGAACTTCTATTACCATTCTACTTCTCCACAGACAATTTTATCCTTTTATACTTGAAAGTCTTTTATTGACCAATCTATCACTCTTTCCTACATAAACATATATATTAATTGAGATGAAAAATATTTTTCTTTCTTGTGACCATAAGACTCTAGTTTTTTAGAAAAATTTCTTCTGGGTTATCATTACAATTATTATGTGAGCAGAACTGATTAAATAGCATAAAGATTGTACACATTTTCATAATTGTTAATATTAAAGGTACATTTTTTTTCTGTTTCAGCTTGCAGGATCTTAGTTCCCTGACCAGGGATCAAACCCCAGCACCCTGCTTGGCAACACAGAGTCCTAACCACTGGACTGCCAGGGAACTACCTAAAAGTACATTTTAAGTGAGATAGACGAGGTGGTGCTCATGGTGCCTTGAAGAAACAGGTTACATGTCTCTTTATTTAAGACAAAGTAAGGGAATTCCCTGGCCGTCCAGTGGTCAAAACAAAAACAAACACAAACAAACAAAACCAAAAAACAAACAACAAAAAACAAGGTAACATCCTGAGATTTCATGATTGAGAACTACAGTATCCTTTTTTTTTTTTTTTTTTAAGAGGGAGAAAGTCTATTGTAAAAGAGAAAAGGAAGAAGGAGAAGCTCTACTGCAGGAATTTACTGAGGAAAACAAATTTTGGGAAAATTGAGAATCTGGAAATTAAGTCCCTTATATCTCCCAAATCCGAGTACCCTTGGGCAAGTCTTCATGTCCCCCAATTTGAAGACTTAGATGACTGGAGAGAAGTGGTGTGGGATTCTTTAATGGAAGGGAGAGTTTGAGGTTCTGGGACTCTGAGGGCTTGGGGATGTAAGGGTCTGTGGTCCCAGAAAGTGGCAAGATGCTCACCATCTGTGGAATTCGCAAGGATGCAGGAGGTGGGAAACTCAGCAGTTGGAACCGTATTAACATTTCCGGTTTCCCCAGAAGCTCACCTTTGGACCCAGCTCTGCCTCCACGAGTCCCTCCAGCTTCCCTAAAGCTGGGTTGGGGGGGGGGGGGCGGGCGAGGCGGGCGTCAAAGTCGTTTTCTTCTCTCTTCCTTCTTTCATCAGCTCTCTCAGAGGAAGAGGACGAGAGAGACTCGAGGTATTTTACGAGCCTCATTTCGTCTCACAGCCCTCACAGCGGCAATTGGCACAGATTCTTCTCAGAACCCCCTCCCCACATCGCCCGTCCTCAGGCCCTGGAGCCCCTGGACAAAGCACGGCCTCCTGGTCATCAGCGCCTGCGCCTCGGGAATCCCCTCCAGAAAAGGAAGGAGAACCACCCAGGTCCCACCTACTTGGTTGGTCATTAGTTCTGTGGTGGAGCTTGAAAAGCAAACCAACAACAATAGCAGTAATAATAACACATTTGTACAGCGTGTTGTGCTCATTTGTATGCATGTGTTATGACTTCAAGATTGGGAGATGTAGGCAACTGGATGTAGAAATAGCTTCTGGACAGCGACAAGGGAGCGCACAGCCCATAGAAAGGAATGACAGGCACATTCGATTAAGCCGTGGAAACTGGTACCTGGCAGGTAGGAAAGCAGCGCCAGAAGGCTTGTCAATAGCCCAGTGGATGGAAAAGGTTTTATTTCCCTCTTAAGAGATTCCCGCCCTTCCGTGCACCCTTGTGCAGCCTTGGAGGGCTGATTCCTCAGCTGCCCTGTTCCGTTCCCCCCTCCCCTGCTTGGACAGGTGGCTCAGTCCTCCCGGCACGCGACTCGCCGGCAGCTGGGCCAGGATGCGGGAAGTTTCTGATTGGCGGAGTGGCAGAAGCACCGGGTGAAAAGAGCTCCACTGGCGGCGCGCCCCAATCCGGGCGTAGCCAGCGCCGTACGGCAAAATGGCGTCCTCCAAGCATTTGGGACGCCCGGATGGGACAATTTCGTCCCCTGCAGGTCAGGGGGAAGGGAGCCGCAGACTATGTGGGCGGCATTAGAAGCCCTCGCGGGGCGGGTCCACCGTCACTTCCGGCCACCGGGGGCGGGGGGGACTGGATTCCGTACGACAATATGGCCGCACCTAGATGCCTGTAGCCGGAAACTCCGCGGCTTCCGGTCCGGAGTAGGGCCTGCGGTGGGAGGGGGAAGGAAGACGGAGGGAACCATGCGAGGTTCTGAGATCAGCGGCGAGGGTCTTCTCGAGAGACTGTTTCTGAGGTGGGGGCCGGACGGTGCGGGGAGGGAAGGCGGGGGCGGGAATGTCGAGGGACAGGTACTGGGGGGTTCCGGGCGCTGAGTCTGAGGGGCAAGCTGTGGTACCTTCCTTCCTATCCCTGAAGGGGAGTGGGGCGGCCGGGGGCTGAACTGGGGGAGGGGTACTTGGCGGGAAGCTCATCTAGGGGAAGGACCGGACTCAGGGATGGAATCTGAGTGGAAGCAGGAGAGCCCAGTGTGGGGCTCACTATCGGTTACAGGTCCCAGAAAGAGAATGGGGAAAATTAGGGTGGGGTGAGAGGGAGGGGGACTTGAGGTGAAATATCTCCAACCTAACGCCCCGGTTTGAGGAGAGCCATCAGAGGGTGGAATATGGAGATAATTTAAGTAGGAGAAAGGGGGATGGATTGTTGGGAGGGAACCTTCTTCGCCTCAGAGAGTCTCGGAGTTGGGGTGAACCTTCAGGATGGAGTGAGGGTGTGGATTTGATGTGTGTGAGAACGAAAGGGGAAAACACCTGAGGTGGTGCCAGCGGGGGTGTGGTATCTGTTCGAGGGGATGTCAAGGAAATCTGGAGTGCAATGTGAGAGGTCGTCCAGGGGTTGAGAGGAAGAATCAACTTGCCAACTATGAGAAATAGTGGGGAAATGCAACTGAAAGACCGGATATCGACGTGAGGGGTGGAGCTGGGGGTGGGACTTAAGGTTTTCTGATGGTTTGGGGCTCGCATAGTAAAGGGCCCAAAAAACATATGGTACTAATGGTTGCTGAAGATAGGCAGTGAGGACACTGTTGGGCATGGCTGGGTGTTTTGAAACCCAAGAAGACTGAAAAATGTGTGAGATGAAGGGATGGGGCTATGCTGGAGGGGCTCTGTCTGAGGCCCCATCCCCTTCCAGCAGGAATTACGAAATCCCCAACACTTCCTCCCTCCGGGGGATTTGATCCCCCATGGCCACCGCTAACAGCATCATCGTGCTGGATGATGATGATGAAGATGAAGCAGCTGCTCTGCCAGGGCCCTCCCACCCACCCCCCAATCCGGCCTCACCCAGGGCAGAAGCCCCTGGCTCCTCTCAGCCCCATGGGGCTGGAGGAAGCAGTAGTTCGGGCGGCAAGAAATGCTACAAGTTGGAGAATGAGAAGCTGTTTGAAGAGGTGAGCTTTAGGGGAGAAGATTCTCGTACCCCAGGGAGGGGGATGGCTGACTGGCTCTCCTGTCCTTTCTTCCCCACTAACCCCACCTCACCTTCTTTCTCTCAATCCCATCCCTTGTCTCTTTCCCCCTCCCTTTTTCTCCTGAACCTTCCAGTTCCTTGAACTGTGTAAGACGCAGACGGCGGACCACCCTGAGGTGGTCCCGTTCCTCTATAACCGGCAGCAGCGGGCCCACTCTCTGTTTTTGGCCTCGGCGGAGTTCTGCAACATCCTCTCTCGGGTCCTCTCTCGGGCCCAGAGCCGGCCAGCTAAGCTCTATGTCTACATTAATGAGCTCTGCACTGTTCTCAAGGCCCACTCAGCCAAGAAGAAGCTGAACCTGGCCCCTGCTGCCACCACCTCTAGTGAGCCCTCTGGGAATAACCCTCCCGCAGACCCCTCCTTGGACCCCACAAGTGCTGAGACCACTGCCTCTGAGGCCCCAAGGACCCATGGTTCCCGGCGGCAGATCCAGCGCTTGGAGCAGCTGCTGGCACTCTACGTGGCAGAGATCCGGCGGCTGCAGGAAAAGGAGTTGGATCTCTCAGAATTGGATGACCCAGACTCCACTTACCTGCAGGAGGCGAGGTTGAAGCGTAAGCTGATCCGCCTCTTTGGGCGGCTGTGTGAGCTGAAAGACTGCTCTTCACTGACAGGCCGGGTCATAGAGCAGCGCATCCCCTACCGTGGTACCCGCTACCCAGAGGTCAACAGGCGCATTGAGCGGCTCATCAACAAGCCAGGGCCTGATACCTTCCCTGACTATGGAGACGTACTGCGGGCTGTAGAGAAGGCAGCTGCTCGGCACAGCCTTGGCCTCCCCCGACAGCAGCTCCAGCTCATGGCTCAGGATGCCTTCCGAGATGTGGGCATCAGGTTACAGGAGCGTCGCCACCTTGATCTCATCTACAACTTTGGCTGTCACCTCACAGATGACTATAGGCCAGGTAGGCATTAGTGAGATGCTCCTTGGTAATCCTCATTCGTCAGGTGTGTGGTGGAGGGGGTGTCTCTCTAGTCCCTTCTTCTAGGGTTCTGGGTGAGTACACTGACTTTATATCTTCCCACATAGGCATTGATCCCGCACTGTCAGATCCTGCCCTGGCTCGGCGCCTGCGGGAGAACCGGAGCTTGGCTATGAGCCGGCTGGATGAGGTCATCTCCAAGTATGCAATGATGCAAGACAAGAGCGAGGAGGGTGAGAGACAGAAGAGAAGAGCGCGGCTCCCCCAAGCCACCTCTTCCCACTCTGCAGACCCCTCCAAAGCCTCCTTGGATTCTGGTGAGGTATGGAAGGGAATACACCCTTCAGAGAGACCTCGTCCTTCCACTGCACTGGCCAGGAGGGAGTACGTGGTGACTGATCATGGCGTGTGCGGAAGGAATGCAAGAAGCAGCCCCTCTGGGGCAAGGGATTCCATAGAGAAACTCCTTTGTCCCCTGCAGGGCCCTAGTGGGATGGCATCCCAGGAGTGCCCTACCACCTCCAAGGCTGAGACCGATGATGAAGATGAGGAAAGTGATGAGGAGGAGGAGGAAGAGGAGGGAGAGGAAGATGAGGAGGAAGACGAGGAGGCCACAGATTCCGAAGAAGAGGAGGATCTGGAACAGATGCAGGAAGGTCAGGGGGACGATGAAGAGGAGGAGGAGGAGGAGGAGGAGGACGAGGAAGCAGGTATGTCAAGGAAACAGTATTCTTGTCGGTTCCCTCTACTCTGTTGGGCATGAGCCCCCTGTTTGAGATCCTTCCCTTCTTCCTCTTACTCCTAGTGTCCTCCCAGCAGTTTTCTTTCCCCTAGTTCTTTTGCTACCCCTCTCCTCTTTTCTTCTTTTCCAGGGAAGGATGGAGATAAGAGCCCCATGTCCCCACTACAGATCTCCACTGAAAAGAACCTGGAACCTCGCAAAGGGATCAGCGGGTCGTTGGGGGAGCAGCAAAACAAAGGACTCACAGTGTCACCATCTTCACTGGCAGAAGAGCCCCCGGCCCCCTCCAGCGTAGTTGCTGAAAGCAGTGGAGAGCACCTCGAGGAGTTGCCCCTGGAGGAGGAGAGCCCTATGTCTCAGCTCTTTGAGCTAGAGATTGAAGCCTTGCCCCTGGATACTACTCCTTCCCCTGAGGAGAGGGACGTTTCCTCTTCCAGGAAGCAATCAGAAGACCCTCTCACCACTGTCTTGGAGAATGGAGCAGCCATGGTCACCTCCACTTCCTTCAACGGAGGCGTCTCTCCTCACACCTGGGGAGATTCCAGTCCTCCCCACAAGAAATCTCGGAAGGAGAAGCAAACAGAAGCCGGGCCATTAGGAAAGAGGTAACAGCAATAAGGAGGAGAAAGAGGGAAGCCAAGGAGGGACTGCGGGGGCTTTCTGAGAGGAATACTGTGGAACGGAGTCTGCGAGGAGAAACTGGAGCTCCCCCTCCATCCTCAGTCTCCACATACCCTTCCACCCACATATGTTTCTGTTTCTAGCTATGTGGAAAGGCAAAGGGCAGTGCATGAGAAGACACATACTCTGCCCAGCCCGCCTTCCCCCTTGGCTTCCATGGCTCCAGTTGCCGATTCCTCCACAAGGGTGGATTCTCCTAGCCACGGCCTGGTGACCAGCTCCCTCTGTAGCCCATTTCCAGCCCGGTTGTTCGACACCCCACAATCACAACCCTCCAGACCTGGTACTTTTAAGGTAAGAGGGGGAGGCTGTGTTTCCTGACTTCATTCTCTTTCATTGTTCAGTTTGGGGTATTCTGTCTGCTGCACTCATCACCTCCTCTCTCTTCCCACCCCAGTTTTTGATCTCTGATAAGTCCTTCCCTTGGCTTCTCGTCCGCTGTGTTCCAGACCTCTCTGACTCTGTCTCTCACTCCCCTGCAGATGAGTGTGGCCACACAGTGCGATCCAGAGGAGATCATCGTGCTCTCAGACTCTGATTAACTGCCTCCCCCTCCTCCCTGCCTCCAAAATGTTTTGGGATAGTATTTGGAGGACGGTGGGAACCAGACGACTGAGGAAGGGATGGACTGAGCTAATCGCCTTTTGGTGGTTTCTTTAAAAAAAAAAAAAAAGCTTAAGTTTTACACAGAAACATTAATAAACAATAAAGTTCTTTTCTTATTGTATTCCTGTCTTTTCCTTGTCCTGCTCTCACCAGCTGGTGATTGGCATGAGCTGTTCTCTGGCTCAGGGTTAGCCGTTCCCCCGGGATAGCCCTGGATCTGCCCTTTCCAGCTGCCTTCAGCACGCCTCTCGCGGAGTTTTTCTCGCCCTCAGGCCTTCTCCTTGCTGTCTGCCAGGCGCTGAAAAAATGTACTTCAGCCTCCTGAACGCGCTTTACTTTCTCACTTCGAGCGGTAGCAGTAAAAAGGCCAATCACGGGCCGACTCAAGGTTATTTAGCCAATCCAGGCCCGGAGGTAGGGGGCGGGGTTTCAGGGGGACTGTCAGAAGCTGGGAGACCGGGGCGATTAGATCCCGCAAACCCGCTAATGGCCACAGCTCAGGGGCGGAGCCCAGGCAGCGACGGCCTAGACCCATCGCCAATGGGAAGAGGCAGGCTTACCGAATTAAAGGGGAATGAGAACTTCGGCCGAACCGAGTCCTGCGTCCTCAGCGGCGGAAAGAGACCTGGTACCCTTAAGGTGGAAGGAAGAAGCTGTTCTTTAAAGGAGAAGTGGCCGAGTCGGCCGAGTATTGCCCAGCGGGTCGGGCGGGGTTCCCGCCTGTGCCTTTAAAGCCTGAGGGGCGGGAGGCGGAGCGGAGGCGGAGGGCGGAGGGAGTCGGCGCAAGATGGCGGCGGGAGGGGCCCAGGCTGCGGCTCTGGCCGCCGAGTGAGGGGCGGGGGGGCCCGGGGGCGCGCGGCCCGGTAAGCGGGGACGCGCGGGGTTGGGGGGCGCCTTCCGGGTGGGAGAGGAGGTCGAAGTAGCGCTTGGGGCGGAGCAGAAGGGGGCGGGGTCCGATGTGGGCGGGGGTAGATAAGGGGCGGAGCCCAAAAGCCATGGGCGGGTCTTGAGGTGGGCGGGGCCTAAATGGGCGGGGTTGGGGATAACTGGGGGCAAGGTGCGTGGCCTGCGAGAGAGCCGTGGGGTGGGGGGGCACGGCCTAAAGGGAAGTGGAGAGAGGGGTGGTTTTCAACACCAGAGCCAACCTGCCCCCCTCCCAAGAAAAGGGTACAAAACCCCAGAAAGGTAAATTTTGGAAAGTCAGGTTCTCAGGCAAATGGGAATTTCTGAGGGGAGGCACCCCACTCCCCAAGAGCACCTTATTTCTGTAACGTCCGAGGAAAGATCACTGGATTTGGAGTTAGGACACCTGCATTTGTGGGTGCTGCCACTTAATGGTGTAACCTTGGATAATCTCTTAATCTTTCTGAGCCTCAGTTTCCTCATCTGTCAAATGGAGTTGAAAGGAATACCTACCTTATAGTGTCACTGTGGGGAGTTACTCAGATAATGTGTGAACATGTTTTTAAACTGTAAAGGGCTGTGTCATTATGGGTTGTTATCATTCTTCTCTCTTTCTTTCCAGAGACCCCCCCGGCCGCCCTCCTCCTTCCCTTGTTCCTGTGGCTGGGGGGGTACCCCTTCCCTCCACACCATGGAGCCATCTCCCCTGTCTCCCAGCGGGGCAGCACTCCCCCTGCCTCTATCGCTGGCCCCACCACCACTGCCCCTGCCTGCAGCGGCAGTAGTGCACGTGTCCTTCCCCGAGGTGACCAGTGCCCTCTTGGAGTCTCTCAATCAGCAGCGGCTGCAGGGCCAGCTCTGTGATGTGTCCATCCGAGTGCAGGGACGGGAGTTCAGGGCTCATCGTGCTGTCCTGGCTGCCTCTTCCCCTTACTTCCACGACCAGGTCCTACTCAAGGGCATGACCTCCATCTCGCTGCCTAGCGTCATGGACCCAGGCGCCTTCGAGACTGTCTTGGCTTCAGCTTATACTGGTCGCCTCAGCATGGCCGCTGCTGACATTGTCAACTTCCTCACAGTGGGGTCTGTGCTCCAAATGTGGCACATCGTGGATAAGTGCACTGAACTCCTCCGAGAGGGCCGGGCCTCAGCCACCACCACCACCATCACCACTGCTGCAGCCACATCGGTCACTGTCCCTGGTGCTGGGGTCACCTCAGGGAGTGGGGGCACCGTGGCCCCTGCCACTGTGGGATCCGTACGCTTCCATGCCTCCAGCCGGGCCAGTGAGAATCAGTCCCCCAGCAGCAGCAACTATTTCAGCCCTCGGGAGTCCACTGATTTCTCATCTTCCTCCCAGGAGGCTTTTGCAGCTTCTGCAGTGGGCAGTAGGGAGCGTCAAGGAGGTGGCCCTGTATTCCCCGCCCCTGTGGTTGGCAGTGGGGGGGCTACCTCTGGGAAGCTGCTGCTGGAGGCAGATGAGCTGTGTGATGACGGTGGGGATGGGAGGGGTGCAGTGGTCCCTGGGGCTGGGCTCCGCCGGCCCACCTACGCACCCCCCAGCATTGTGCCGCAGAAACACTGGGTATATGTGAAACGGGGTGGAAACTGCCCAGCACCAGCGCCCCTCGTTCCCCAAGACCCAGACCTGGAAGAGGATGAGGAGGAGGAAGACTTGGTGTTGACCTGTGAGGATGATGAAGATGAAGAGCTGGGGGGTGGCTCCGGGGTGCCACCAGGGGGAGGATCTGAGGCTACCCTTAGCATAAGTGATGTCCGGACCCTGTCTGAGCCTCCAGACAAGGGAGAGGAGCAGGTCAATTTCTGTGAGTCCTCCAATGACTTTGGCCCCTATGAAGGTGGGGGTCCTGGGGCAGGGCTTGATGATTCAGGGGGACCAACCCCTTCCTCCTATGCTCCCTCCCATCCTTCGAGGCCCCTGCTTCCACTGGACATGCAAGGCAACCAGATCCTGGTCTTCCCATCCTCTTCATCCTCCTCCTCCTCCTCACAGGCTCCAGGCCAGCCACCAGGGAACCAAGCTGAACATGGGGCAGTGACCCTGGGGAGCACATCGGCAGGGGCCCTGGGCATGCCGGGTGGCACCGGCGGGACTCCTGGAGGGACAGGCAGTGGGGATGGAAATAAGATCTTTCTGTGCCACTGCGGAAAGGCCTTCTCCCACAAGAGCATGCGAGATCGCCATGTGAACATGCACCTCAACCTGCGGCCCTTTGATTGCCCCGTGTGCAACAAAAAGTTCAAGATGAAGCATCACCTGACAGAGCACATGAAGACACACACAGGCCTCAAGCCCTACGAGTGCGGCGTCTGCGCCAAGAAGTTCATGTGGCGAGACAGTTTCATGCGCCATCGGGGACATTGTGAGCGCCGGCACCGCCTAGGCGGCGGGGGCGGGGCCGGACCCGGACCCGGGGGGACCACCGGGCCAGCCTTGCAGCCCAAGAGAGAGTCCCCCGGCGGCGGGGGCAGCGGCGACGAGGCGAGTGGGGCCACGCCCCCGTCCAGTCGACGGGTCTGGTCCCCGCCCAGCGTACACAAGGTGGAGATGGGCTTCAGTGGGGGCGGAGGAGCAAACTGAAGAGGCGAGCTACTGGGGGTAGCTTTCCGGGAAGAGGGATTAGGGATCACTAGCCAGGGGCGCTGTGGCCCGTAGGTGATCTCCCAACACACTTACTGTCTTCCTATCTCTATGGACTTGTATATATTCTGGAGAGGGAACCGCCTCGCACCATGGGCCACCCCTTTCTACTCCTCAGCCCCTCCTCCCTAAAGTATCACCGGAACTCAGCCCTTCCTTCCCTTCAGATGGGTACACTGAAGCCCCAGCTCCCGAGTAGGGTGCAAGTGGTGGGGGGGGAGGGAGGGAGAGGGGACTTGTTGAGCATCCTGGAGTCGCTGGGTCGAGGGTCAGGTGGTTGTAGTCTGTACCTGAAGTCTGTGTTTGCGTAGTTGTGGGGACCAGGACTTTGAGCCCCACCCTTGTCCTAGAACATACCCTGCCCCCCAAAAGGATGTGCCCCTTATTTCTACCCTAATCCCTCTTCCTCCACCTTGGGGGTCCCCCACCTCCATTCTCACTGGGGAGTGGGGGAGTGGAGACAAGGAGTAAGTCGTAGGAGTACAAGGGTTTTATTTTAAGTCTTATTTTTTTTAAACGGTGATTAAAATATTTATTGGTCATTTCATTTGCCTTCCCGACAACCCCTATGTGTTTGCTGGGGACCTGGCCCAGGTCGGGGAAGGTGGAGTAAGGGTTCTCAGGGAAGTGGATTCGGGGTTGGGGTGGACAGGAGGGGGTGCCTCTGGTGTGGGAAGGCTCCCGGACTCTGTGGTGCTGGGTGGTTCAGGAGGGCTGGGCGGGGCTGAGTTCCCCAGATCAGAACTGGAGAGGATGTTCCGGGATCCCTGCCCAGCCGGCGGAGGAAGCACCTGCCTCCCCCGAGCCTTCCCCTAGCCGGAGCGGAGATTTCCTCCGCCCCTCCTGCCGGCCTTTGGAGGAAAGTGAAAGTGAAAGTTAAAGGGGGAAAGCCGGCTTCGGAGCTGAGAAGATCGCGGCGCCATGAAGCCTCTGTCCCTGCTCCTCGCTGTGGCTCTGGGTGAGCGAACCCCGCGACTCTTAGCCTAGGGAAGCGGTGGGAGGTGACTGCCACCACGTCTGGGGGTGGGGTGGAGGAGGTCGGGTCACCTGACGTTGGGGCCGTCCCCTCACTCGCGCCCATACCCCCCAGGCACGGCGACCGTCGTCTCGGCGGGACCCGCAGTGATAGAGTGCTGGTTCGTGGAGGATGCGGGCGGGGGCCGGTTGTCCAAGAAACCCTCTGCACTGCTGCTGCGCCAGAGCTCGGAGAGCCCACCTCCCCGGCCGGACCTCGACCCAGAGCGCTACCTCAAAGTGCATGGTGAGTCATGCTGGACTCGCTCCCAACTCTGTCGCCTCCACCGAAACCCCCTGCTCTTTAGGTCTCACAGTGACCTCGGGCCTCAGTTTCCCCCTCTGTAAAATGAAACTGGATCACTTTTAAATCTCTCGCTACCGGGTAGTCTGTACCTTTAAAATTCCCTGGACGCTGCTCTCCCCTCCCCTTTCCTGGCGGAGATTCTACTGCAGCAACTTCTCTCTCTGTGCTCACAGACCCCGCGGGCACCCTCCTGGCCGCCTTCAGGCGATACCCGCGGGACGCCCCCGCGCCACGCTGCGAAATGAGCCACTACGTCCCGCTTCCTGCCTCGGCGATCTGGCTCAGCGGCTTGACCCCGGAGCAGAGCTGCCCGCGGGCCCTGGATGGGAGGTGGCTCATGGTCAGCATGTCCAGCCCGGTCCTCAGCCTCTCCAGCCTCCTTCGACCACAGTCCGAGCCTCAGCCGGAGCCTGCTCTCATCACCATGGCAACAGGTAGCTACCGAGGGGAAGTAGAGATAAACGGGTAGATTCTAAGGGTCCAGATCAGCCGTTAACTCGCTATGTGGACTTGAGCGAGTCATTTCCCTAGTCGGGTCTCAGTTTCTTTATTTATAAATCGAGGCAGTTCAGCTGAAGTTAAGATGTCTCTACCGGTTCTTCTAGTCCCAGCCTAGTTTAAACAAAAGTGCGGTTTGGGGCGGGGCTTTGGAGCCAGGCGGGGGTTCCTGACACCCGACCTTAAGAAACTCGCTAGGCGACAGAGTTGGGAGGGTCTCAGAAACAGGAACTTTTGCACCTTTCCTCCTAGATCTTGCTAGGCTCCCCCACATTTGCGGTTCACCCAGTTTAAAAAAACAGCCTTCGCGCCCCACCCGCGCCCACATCCGGCACTGCGGCAACCAGCAAAGCGCAGGCTCTTGAGCTCTAGCGCGTCGACCTCCCTTGACAGACCCTTCCCTATGGCGCGTGATGATGCCCTGACTCTGTGGTCACCGAATGGTGGGCTTGAGTGCGTGGAAGGGAAGCGGCAGATCTAATGGTTCCCGCTGCAAGGGCCACTTACTGCATTGTGTGACGCAGTTTGAGGCCCAGGGGTCGGGCACCTTGCTGGGCTGGGGCGCAGGGAGGGAGTGGGCCGATAAAGCAAGAATGGGGAAGATATGACCGGGATTTGGGATTTCTCGGAGGTCTTCTCGAGAGGGTAGGTAGGATATTAACAGAGTCCTCGGCTTCCTTCAGTCTTGTGCGATTTTATGGAAACAATACAGCCTGACCGGCTGGTCAACCCCAGCCGAGCCCTACACCCTCCCTTCCCCAGTACCTTCTCCCTGCCACCCTCATCACTGAGAGAGAATCACCCACGGGGCTCAGCACCCACCCTGAAACCCTCACATCTGCCTACACCTCCATTCTTAGTCCCCAGACCTCGCTGTGGGCAGGGGCAGAGGCAAACTGCTCCTTGTGGGGACAGTAGCTCTCTCTAGTGGGTAGGAATATTTCCCAGGCTGTTGGCTTCACAAGGTGGGGTGAGAATGTCCTTTTCTCTCTGAATATGCTTTTCCAACTGTAAAATGTGGATGGTTATTTCCCATCTGCCTTCCCATTGTTGTAAAAATCAAGCGAGACACTTTGTTAATTTATTCACTGATTAAATATTTATTATCACCAAGAATAAATTAGGGCCCAGTAGTTCTCAGTCCAGGCTGCAAATAAGAATCCTTTTGGAGGTTATACTGAAATCTGAGTTTTATTCCAGATGAATTAAATCAGAACCTCTGGGTGGCCTTGGTTACTTTTAAGGGTCACAAAGGTGATCGGATGTAGAGTCTACTCTCAGGAAGGTTCCCATCAGATTTGTCTTGGGTAATTGTAGAGTAGAAAGTGACTTGGACCGTAAAAGAAGTGCAGATAGGGAGCCATGGGCGTGTGCCCAGGAGAGAAAATTATTGCATCTCACCCACCACCAGGGGTGAAAACTAGTTGCTGTGTTCAGCCCTCCTTTTCAAGCATTCCTACTTGATTAGGGATTTAAGAATGTGAAAGTTGTTGTTTCAATGTAAAGTTAAAAATGAACTCTTTCCAGGGTCACAGATCATCAGTAATTTTGCTAGTATGCATTTATCTTTCATTTCTTACCAAATTAGTTGTCAAATACTCTAAAATGTTTCTTGAGAAATATACTTTTGTAATATACTTGTGTGTATAGTATTTAATTCTCATCGTTCTTTTAAAATTGTTATAGAAAGTTTCAATGACACACTAAAGTAGAGAACAGTAAAATGAACCCCCCATATACCCATTATCTACTTGTATAGTTATTACATTTTACCAAATTGTTTTACCTATCCTCCCCCAAACTTCTGTTCTTTTTTGGAAGTATTTTTAAGTATATCCCATCGTATTATTTTACTCATAAGTACTTCAGTAAGCATCTCTATCATATAAGGACTTTAACAACCCCCCCCCACACACAATAGCATTATCATACCTAACAAAACAAACAATAATTCCTTAGTATCATTTAACTCCTGGCTCATATTAAATTTCTCCCGATTGTCTCAATGATGTTATTTTACAGTCTGTTTGCTTCAGTCAGGGTAAAAAAGAGGTCTATATATTCTATTTGGTTGTTGCAGCTGCTTGGACTGGCAAAACAAAATATAAACCAGGGGGCTTAAACAACAGGAATTTATTTTCTCAGTTTTGGAGGCTAGAAGTCCAAGATCAAGTCCAAGATCAAGGTGCTAGCAGGGCTGTTGTCTGGTGAGAACTCTCCCCTTGTGGTTACAGATGGCTGCCTTCTGGCTGTGTCCCCACGTGGAGGGGAGAGAGAGAGCTGCGGTGTTTCTTCCTCTTCTTATAAGGGCACCAGCTCTATCGGGTTAGGGCCTACCTTTATGACCTCATTAACTTTATCACCTCCTCCTAGTCCCTATCTCCAAATACAGTCACATTGTGGGTTAAGGCTTCAACATTTGAATTGGGGGAGGGAGAACCACAGACATTCAGTCTATAACAGTTTTGTCTCTCTTTTTTAAAAAATTTATTTATTTTTGGTTGCCTTGGGTCTTCGTTGCTGCATGCGGGCTTTCTCTAGTTGCAGTGAGTGGGGGCTACTCTTCATTGCGGTGTGCGGGCTTCTCGTTGCGGTGGCTTCTCTTGTGGAGCATGGGCTCTAGGCACGCGGGCTTCAGTAGTTGTGGCTCACGGTCTCTAGAGTGCAGGTTCAGTAGTTGTGGCACATGGGCTTAGTTGCTCCGTGGCATGTGGGATCTTCCTGGACCAGGGATCGAATCCTTGTCCCCTGAATTGACAGGCGAATTCTTAACCACTGCGCCACCAGGGAGGTCCCAGTTTTGTCTCTTAAGTCTCTTTTATTTGTAATTGCCCCACCCCTTTAAATGCTATTGATTTGTCATTTGTTCTGTAGAAGTTCCCACATTCTATATTTGGCCAATTGTTTCCTCATCCTGTCATTTCCTTTGTTCCTTTTCCCTCCATATTTCCTATATATTGGTAGTTAGAGCTAGAGGCTTGATTAGATTTGGGTTTAAATTTTTTCAGTTATATATATATATATATATATATATATATATATATATATACACACATATATATATATATATAGTACGCGGGCCTCTCACTGCTGTGGCCTCTCCCGTTGCGGAGCACAGGCTCCAGACGCGCAGGCTCAACGGACATGGCTCACGGGCCTAGCCACTCCTTGGCATGTGGGATCTTCCCGGACCGGGGCGCGAATCCATGTCCCCTGCATCGGCAGGTGGACTCTCAACCACTGCACCACCAGGGAAGCCCCAGTAATATTTTATAATAGTTTTTACCATTCACTTTTTAACAGAAAAGCATAAGCCTATATAATACAAGCTGCAAAACAGGTAGAAATTTCCTTACCAACAGGTTCTGGCCCTGTTGTGTTTACATTTGTATTTTTACAGAGTCCAGGTTGTGGGATGCAGGTCTAAAATTGCTTCATAATCCCATATTAAAGAGCACTGTTAGCTTAAGGTTGAACTGTAAAACCTTTAGGTTTTGTTTATTAATCCTACAGATTGATTCTTACAATTCAAAACTGTATTTTTGGATTTTAATAAACTAAATGAAATTGCTTACTTTTTTTTACTCTATTGAACAAAAACAATCCCATGAAGTTCAGAGAAGTTTAACCTTATAGGCCTTAGAAGCTAGGATTAAAAATTACACAAAAAAAGGGGGGGCTTCCCCGGTGGCGCAGTGGTTGAGAGTCCACCTGCCGATGCAGGGGACACGGGTTCATTACCCGGTCCGGGAAGATCCCACATGCCGCGGAGCGGCTAGGCCCGTGAGCCATGGCCGCTGAGCCTGCGCGTCCGGAGCCTGTGCTCTGCAACGGGAGAGGCCACAGCAGTGAGAGGCCCGCGTACCGCAAAAGAAAAAAAAAAAAAATAACCACAAGAGAAAAAAATTGCTTCTACCTGGAAGACCCAGACATTTCTGGCAGTGGAACAGATCTGAAGGACATGAAGTAGTTAGATGTTGGAGAAAATGGGGGAGGGACATTAGAAACTGAAGGAACCAAAGCAAAGAAAAGCCCAGTGACTAGAGTTTCTGCTGGTCGCAAGAAAGGGATTCTATGTGGCTGGTTCTTAGGGTGCAAGAGAAGTCTGGAAAGATGGGTTGGGGGCTGGATTACCAAGTACTGTGAAAGCTGGAGTTTATAAATGATAGTGAACCATCAGGAGTTTTGTGTGTGTGTGTGTGTGTGTGTGTGTGTGTGTGCGCGTGCCATTTTTCCAAAAGCCTGTTATTTTACTTGATTCCTACAAAAGGTGGCAAGGATTAGATCATTGGACTAATGGGGAAAATAGAGATTAAGTCCTTTTCCCAAGATACCCAGCAAGTCCATCATGATGATGATGACAGTAATGAAAATAGTAACAGCTAAGCATTTTCTATATGCCAGCTCCTGTTCTAAGCACTTTATAGGCATAATCTTATTTATTCCTCTCAACAACCGTAAGAACTAGGTACTGATGTTATTCCCATGTCACAGATGAAGATATATGAGACACAGAGCAGTTAGGTAATTTGCCCAGGGACACACAACTTGTAAGAAGCAGGGCTAGGAATTGAACCCGGGCCATCTAGCTCCAGCGTGTGCCTTTAGTTGCTGGCTTCCTAGGTAGCTGGGATTTTTAAACAGGCAAGTGCCCAGATCAGACTTGTAGCCATGCTATTTGGTTTCAGTGTGGAGGATGAAATGAAAGGGAGAGAGATACTGATAGAGGATAGGGAGACCTGAGAGGAGGCTGTTGTAATTGTCCAAATGTATATTGATAAGAACTTGAGTAGGAAACATGTAAGATCTATTTGGGAGACAGAATTAGGGCCTGGTGGGGAGAGCACATAGCACATTATATTTGGCAATCTGTCTCCTACACAATTTGAAGGCAGGGGCTGCCTGTCTTGTTTACCACTCTCGTCAACCGTGAACATCCTAGGTGCTCAATAAATATTAGTTGAATGAATTAATTAGAAGAAGGAGTCTTAGGGACTCCAAATGCTTGCCTTTAGCGCCTGGGGGCTGGTGGTGATCATTGGTCAAGGCAGGTGAGATGGGCATTGGAGCCGAGTGGGGAAATGTTCTAGAGATGCTATTGAGTTGGGGCACGTTACATTTGTCTGGCAGATGGTTGGCTGTAATCACAGCAAACACTTTTGTAGTCATACTGTGTTCCAGGCACTGTTCTAAGCAGCTTTCATATATAGATGTCTTTGTTATCCAGAATCAGGAACTGCATACGTCTGAGTAGCAGGTGTTAAATGATTTAACCTTCACTACAACCTCATGGGATAGGTACTATCATCGTTATTATCCCTATTTAGGAGATTCAGAAAGTGAAGAGTAAAGTGACTGTTCCAAGGCCATATAAATAGCTGCAGAGTGGGGATTAACCAGGGCAGCCAGGCTCCAGGCACTCAACCAGCATATACTGCCTCAGTAGATCACAGATGTCTGTGTTCAGGTCTAGTCTAGAGCCAGAACCTTCCAGAGTCAGTAAATACTCTGCATAGCACCATAGGGTTGACAGTCATGAATCATCACTTCTTCACCAGCAAACCAAGAAGGGCCTGGCTCTTCAAAGGTGGGCGTGGAGGCTGGTGGGCTGGTTCAGGTTGTGTCAGGGCACACTCAGATCCCGCTGACCCCAGAGCTGGTGCAGCACGGGCTGTGTGTTCCGAGCAGCCTTCAAGGGCTGTACCCACTCACTGCCTCTATTCACCGTGAGACCTCTCTGCTCACTCTGAGTCTCACTGGGTCCCACCCAGTCCCAGGGCAAAGGGGATTTGCAGGGAGGGCTGGAAGATGGTGAGTGTCAGAAAGGTGTCAGAGGGGTGGGTAAATTAGAGTCGAGTCCCCCCCGTAACTCCATTTCTCTATTTTATTCTCTTTCTTCCTCTCCCCCTCCCCACCTTCCTCTCCTCATCTTCCTCAGCTGTGCTGACTGTCCTCACTCACACCCCCACCCCTCGCATCCGATTGGGACAAGATGCCCTGCTGGACCTGAGCTTCGCCTACTCGCCCCCCACCCCCAAGGCTGCTACCTCTCTGGCCCCAGGTCCCCCTCCCTTTGGGCTGGAATGGCGACGCCAGCACCTGGGTAAGGGGCACCTGATGCTGGCTGCGACTCCTGGGCTGAGTGGGCAAATGCCAGCTGCCCGAGAGGGGGCGGTGGCATTTGCTGCTTGGGATGATGATGAGCCCTTGGGGCCGTGGACCGGAAATGGGACCTTCTGGCTGCCTGCAGTGCAGCCCTTCCAGGAGGGCACCTATCTGGCTACTGTACACCTGCCATACCTACAAGGGCAGACCACCCTGGAGCTTGCCGTACAGAGTGAGTGAGGGGACAGGGGTCTCTGTGGGTAGAGGGTGATCACTGGGATTATGGGGACACCATGATGGGGGAAGGATGGTGGAGAAAAGGGTGCTGGGTGAGTAGAGGGAGACAGATTGGGGGTCCCTGAGAGTCAGGGGGGCAATGGGTAGAGGGTCCCTGGGAATCTGAGCGGCTTTGGGATGAAGGTTCCCAAATCTGAGGGAGTAGGGGTCGCTGAGAATGGGGGCTTTGGCATGGAGATTCCTGTGAAACACCAATGGAGAGATGGCAGGTTCCCCATCCTGGGAGGAGAAAACCCAAACCCCTCAGTATTGGGGAAGCCAGAGGGCACACTGAGGGCCTCTGAGAGAGGACGGTGTAGATTGATTCCCTCATGCTGCTTTCTTACTCTCTCCCCAGAGCCCCCCAAGGTGACCCTGACACCAGCACCTCTTATATGGGCTGCCCCCAGGGAGGCACCCCCGGAGCTGCTCTGCCTCGTGTCCCACTTCTACCCCTCCGAGGGCCTGGAGGTGGAGTGGGAGCTCTGGGGTGGCCCAGAGGGTCGCTTTCAGAAGGCCGAGGGGCAGAGGTGGCTCTCCGCCCTAAGCCATCACTCAGATGGCTCCGTGAGCCTCTCTGCACACCTGCAGCCACCCCCAGTCACCACCGGGCAGCATGGGGCACGCTATGCCTGTCGTGTCCACCACCCCAGCCTGCCCGCCTTGGGGCGCAGCGCCGAGGTAACCCTGCAGGTAGCTGGTAAGAGCCTGAAATATGGAGAAATGGGGAAGGGTGTGGGGAGAGGTGCCTGGGAATTTCAGACTCATTCTTGCTCCTTCTGCCTGCCAGGTCTCTCTGGGCCCTCTCTGGAGGATGGCGTAGGCCTCTTCCTGTCTGCCTTTCTCCTCCTTGGGCTCATCAACGTGCTGGGCTGGGCCGGTGAGTGTAAGTCCCACCCAGGCTGGGACCCTTGACTGGCAGACATTCTCTTCCTCCTCCCAGAAGAAGTCTGACACCCATCCCTCTGCCCTTCTACTGCCCCATTCCATCCCTTCTAAATTTCTCTCCACAGCTGCCTACCTGGCAACTTCCAAGGATTCAGTGGAAAAGGTAACAACACTCTACCTTCCTTTATTTTTCCCTTCTCATTTTATCCCCTCTGCCCAACTCCTCACCCAGGAGGGAGGCTGCTGGCTTGGTGGGCAGAACCCAGACTTGGAATTCACACAGACCTGCATTAAATCCTGCCATCTCAAACATGCTACACCTCAGTTTCCTTGGGTGTAGGGGGAAAAAAACTGCTTAGGCAGTGCTGTCCAATAGAATTATAATGCAAACCACATACGTAAATTTAAATATATAATCTAGGGACTGCTTTAAAAAGGTAAAGAGATATCTAATAATCCAAAATGTTATCGTGGCAACATGTCATCAGTATAAGAAATTATAGTGTTTTTTCCATTCTAAGTCCTCAAAAACAGGAGTTTATTTTAAACTGGCAGCACACCTGAATTTGGACTAGCCACATTTCAAATGCTCAACAGACACAAGTGGGTGGTGGCTACCCTTTCGGCCAGCAGAGCCTCAGAGGGCTCTTGGAATGATTAAAAGAGAAAGGGCATCTCCTCTGGAAGATGCAGGAGCAAAAGCACTTGGCACAGTGCCAGGCTTAAAACACATAGAAAATGTTAGCCTCTATCATCTGCCATCCTCTGTGCCCATGATGTTCATTTGTCTCTGGATTGACCATGAGCACTTCACCCTGCCCTGAATTCCTCACCTCCTTTTTACTTCTCTTCCAGAAAACACAGTGAGGCCAACTCACCACCATCCTGGGGAAGCCACCATCATCTCTGGTCTGAGCCACTGTAGTAACTCCCCCAAATTGTATACCCTTGGTTCGTGCCCCCTCCAGTCTCTCTCCAGTGAGCAGCTGCTTTCTGAAAAGACAAAAGACATTCATCACCTTCTTAGGGCTCTAGAGCAGCAGTTATCAAAATTTTTGTTCTCAGGACCTCTTAAAAATTATCAAGGACCCTACAGAGCTTTTGCTTATGTGGGTTATAAACTATAGGTATTTATTGTACTAGAACTTAAAACTGAGAACAATTTAATACACAGAAAGACACAAGCACACGTTCCATTAGCTGTGGGGACGATGTCAATACACGTCATGTAGCTTCAGGAAAACACTGTACGTTTTTTAGAGAATGAGAATGAGAATGAAAAGGCAAATAACAGTTTGCGATTGTTATGAAAATAGCCCAAACTTCGCATACCCCCTGAAATAGTCTCAGGGACCTCTGGGACAGAAACGGGTGCTCGAGAGGCAAAATCCATTCTTCTTGTCCTGGCTTGTGTATCCCTGAGCTCCAGCCACTGCTTACCTCTTCAAGCCCGCCTCGTGCTCTCTCCGGCCCTCTTCTCAATGCTTATCACACCTACGGCTGATCCTTTTCTTCAATAGCCTCCCACCCTCCCTGGGTCCCAGAGCGCTGTTCCCTCTGCCTGGTCCATCCTCGCCCTTCCTGGGCTCCAGACCAGGTCAGCCTTGTCATTCCCTCAGATCGCCGCGTGTCCCTCTTGTGCGGTTCACCACGGTTGTATTTAAGTGATTGTGCGAGTCGTTGTTAAATGCTTGTCTCCCTGCCCGGACTGTCGTCTCCTCGAAGGCGAGGATGAGCCTGTCCGTCCCCTGGTGTATCCCCCGCGCCGGCACAAGGCCTGGCGCCCGCTGGAGGGCGCTCAATATAAGAAGTTAGTCTTTTTGCGTCCTAAGAATTCAAAAGCAGGTGTTGGATCAAATAACTATTGGAGGAAGGAAGCAGCGGCTCGGCTTAGGGACCTCCGAAGGTCGGGACGGTCGGCCAGACTGACGCGGGGAGCGGGTCTAATCGTATGGGAATAAACTTGTTCAGTGCTTCCAACGGGTGCCTTAGTTCTTCCCCAGGGATCCCCTTTGCAAGCGCGAGAACACTTCCAATCGCGTGTGGTTCCTTCCAACGACCCCGCCTCTCAAATGCCTCGGCTGCACCCAATCCCCCTTCGGAACTGATTGGGGTCGGGCGCCACTAATGGCGGACAGGACGCCCTCAAGCAGCCGGCCCTAGAGGGGTGACAGTACGTGAACCGAGATCCAGGCCCTGGCGTCGGAAACCCCCGAGCGCCGAGTCCCTAACCGGACGTGGCGGCTTCCTGCTCCGCCCCTTTCCGAGGGGGCGGGAACCCAGGGCTCTCAGGAAAAGCCGGAGTGGATTTCGGCCCGCTACACGCGCGGGTGTGGGTGGGAATGGAACCCCGCGGGCTGGAGTAACTGTGTCCGTCCCCGCCTAAAACGCTTCCCGCGGGAGTTTTAGCCTAGTGGTTGTGTTAGGGGAGAGAAATGTCAAATTTGGCTCCTGCCCTTCCCCGGGGGCTGGAGACTGAAATCTTTATATCAGTTAAGTGCGGGGCGACTTGGGTTCCAGGATCCCCGAGTCCGGGGGCGCCGAGGACAGCGGAGCTGGAGCCCCGGGCTCCTGGGTCCCGGCCCCTGAGTGTCTAGCGCTCCTCTCGTCCGCGGCCCTGGCTCCTGTCCTCACTTCCTTCCCTTTTTGGCTCCTGCTCGCGGAGCGGGCGGACGTGGGGGGAGCGGAAAGGGCGGGAGGGCCCGGGAGTCTGGCGAGGGGGTGGGGTACAAGGGGGTGCGGAAAAGCCAGGGAAGGGACTCGGTCCGGGAACTTGATCAGGGACCGGAGACCTACGGGAACAGCGGCCCGGGACCCGCGCTGCCCCCACCCCTCCTGAGCAGGTCAGAGCCAGAGCACCCTGTGACCCTGCCCGTTCCCGTACTCGTGACCCCCTCATCCCCAAAATGCAAGGCCCCCCATATTCCACCCCTGTATCCCTCCTTCCCCCCCCCGCCCAGCCTCCCTGCAGGACTCCCATCCGGTTACCTAGAACCCACCCGCTTACCTCCCCTCCGGATCCCCCGCGCCCACCTGACTCTCCACCTGACCCCTCCTGTCTCTCCCCAGGCGCCCCCATGGCCCGACCCCGCTGATTCCTTCACTTGGCCATGCTCCCGCGGCCCCTGCGGCTGTTTTGGGACACGAGCCCCCCCGGGGGAGTCGTGCTGAGCAGCTTCCGGAGTCGAGACCCCGAAGAGGGTGGGGGCCCAGGTGGCCGGGGCGTGGGCGGGGGGCAGGAGGAGGAGGAGGAGGAGGAGGAAGACGACGAGGTGAGACGCGGGAGGTGGGAGGTAGGGGGCGTGTATATTTCTGAGACTCTCCACCTTTTGGTGTCTGTGTCCCTTCATCTCTTCCTGCCTCAGCTACTTCCGCGCCTCTCGCTGGTGTCTGCCTGTCTCCCCGCTGCGGGGAGTCCCGGCGTTTCTGTGGTTCTGTGCCGCAGTGTGACTCAGGACCTGCCCGCAGGAACCTGCCCTGTTCCTGCCAGGAGCGTCTGGCTGGCTGTCCTGCGGGTCTCTGGCCCTCTCCGCCTGTGCCCGAGTGTGCCCGTCTCTGGGCTTGGTGTCTAGGTCCCTGTCTCCCTCCCTGTTTTTGTTTGGCGGGGAGGGGTTTGTTTCCACAGTAACCCGCTCCTCCGATTCCGGGATTGGGGAGGGAACCCTTTGACTTCGTGACCCCTCCCCCCTCTCCTGCCGGGCTCTCGGTGGAGGCGCGAAGCCAAGGTTCTTGAACCTTGGAGGGACCATCCCGGGCTGAGTGGCGGGTGGTCACCTGCTTTTCTCCGGGACTAATGGCGGTGGCCAGGAGTATGACTGGGGCCTCGGGAGGCGCCAAAAGTTGGATTTGAGGCCCCGAGGCTTTGGACTCCTGGGTCCAGAGTCTGGGTGAGGGCTGGGTGACTAGCAGGGCTGGTTTTTCGGGATCGGTTGGGGGAGGGGCTGGGTCACATGACACTCTGAGTCTTTCCCCCACATCATCCCCACTTCCCCTTCTTCCTGTACTGGGATCAGAGCCGCCACCTCGAGCGGGGTCTCCAGGGCTGAGGGACCCGGGGAAAGGGGGCTAAGGGGAAGGACTAACTCTTTGGGCTTGGTCAGTTCCTGCGGGGGAGGGCGGAGCATGCGGCTGTGCCTGTGACTGAGCTTTCAGCTTCTCAAGGTCTCTGCCTCAGGCTTTCTGCCTCTCTCGCTTCCCGTCTCCTACCCTTTGCACCTTGATTCTCCGCTGTTCTGGGGTTCAGCTCTGGGGGGAAGGGGCTACAGCGGTCTCCAGGACCAGGGTTCCTGCATTCCATCCAGCCCCCCACGGCAAACCCCTAGACTCCACCGGGCCCTGAGGCGGCTTGCGGGGGGCTGTCTGGGCCCCAGTGGGGGAGACCTGGGGTCACCAGTCCCCCCCACCCCTCGTACTCGCTGGTACTGTCCCCCGCCGCAACAGGTGAGGGGTACAGAGGGAGGAGTAGGGCCTGGGGCTGAGGGTTGGGCAGTGGGGTATGGTGGGGAACTGTCTGACCTCCCCTTCCTTGCTCCTCCAGGCCCCTGTGTCTGTCTGGGACGAGGAGGAGGATGGTGCCACCTTTACTGTCACAAGTCGCCAGTATCGGTCTGTTGATCCCTTGGTGAGATCATAACTTTGACTTCACACCTCTGACCCTCCACCTCCCAGTTCCCCTTCCTCCGGCCAACTTTCTGGCCAGAGTGCCAGGTTGGAAGTTTGCAGACTGCACTCTGCTGTGTGACTTAGGTCAAGTCTTTTGCCCTCTCTGAATCTTAATACAGTGAGCCTGGATCATCTCCTAGGTCTGGGATTTCCCCCAGATATCTAGGGGCAGAGTTGAAAAAAGGGTCAGTGACTGGCCCTCTGTCTCCCCCAGGCCCCGAGGCCTCCCCCGCGTTCCTTCCGGAGGCTCCGAGCTGGCACTCTGGAGGCCCTGGTCAGACACCTGCTGGACACCCGGACATCAGGGACTGACGTGACCTTCACGGCAGCCTTCCTGGCTACTCACCGGGCCTTCACCTCCACGCCTGCCCTGCTAGGGCTTATGGCTGACAGGTCAGGGTCATAAGGGGCCAAGGGTCATTGACATGTCTGGACTTTCTAAAGCCGGAATATCCCGCCCAAATAGTCAAAGCCACTAGCATTTTGGAAAAAATGGACAGATAGAATCTCTTCCACTCCCCAGGCTGGAAGCCCTTGAATCTCATCCTACTGATGAGCTAGAGAGGACAAAAGGGTGAGTGACCCCTGATTCTTAACCTCACAGTTCCCTCCGCCCAGGCTGCAGCCTGACATCTGATCCCTGGCGGATTCCACTTCTCCCAGGGTAGCCATCTCTGTACTGTCAACCTGGCTGGCCTCTCACCCTGAGGATTTTGGCTCTGAGGTCAAGGGTCAGATTGACCGGCTTGAGAGCTTCTTGCTTCGGACAGGGTATGCAGCAGGGGAGGGTGTTGGGGGGGGCGGCGCTGACCTCATCCGCAACCTCCGGTCCCGGGTGGACCCCCAGACCCCCGAACTTCCTAAGCCCCTGGCCCTCCCCGGCGATCCCCCTGCTGACCCCACGGATGTCCTGGTGTTCCTCGCTGACCACTTGGCCGAACAGCTGACCCTGCTAGATGCGGTGAGACCTTGACCTCTGACCCCCCTGCCCCCTGCCCCCTACTAACCTGTCCCTGACTCCAGATCCTTAGCGTGCTTCCAATCCTTCCTGATCCAGCTCCCAGTCTCCTTCGCCCACCCAGTTTTGACCTTGCCCCCTTTCCTCTTGATTGTTGCCCTTCAAACCCTGTGCCCTTCTGGTTCCTTGGCCACCTGAGATCCTCACACCCCCGATATTGGAAGGCTGACCTCACTTGACTACAAACTTTAACCTCTAACCTCTGCCCCACAGGAGCTATTTCTCAATCTGGTCCCCTCTCAGTGCCTGGGGGGCCTGTGGGGTCACAGAGACCGGCCAGGACACTCCCACCTCTGCCCGTCTGTCCGGGCTACTGTCATACAGTTCAACAAGGTGGCAGGGGCAGTGGTCAGCTCTGTCCTGGGGGCTACCTCAACCGGAGAGGGGCCTGGGGAGGTGACCATACGGCCACTCCGTCCCCCCCAGAGGGCCCGACTGCTGGAGAAGTGGATCCGTGTGGCAGAGGTAAGAGAGAGGCTCGGCCCTACTGGGGACTGTGGTGTGGAAAGAGGCCCACAGCTGCGGCCCCCTCTTGTGAACCCCACAGGAGTGCCGTCTGCTCCGAAACTTCTCTTCAGTGTATGCTGTGGTGTCGGCCCTGCAATCCAGCCCCATCCACAGGCTTCGGGCAGCCTGGGGGGAAGCAGCCAGGTGGGGAGGATGGGGCACTGGAGTCGGGTAAGGGCCGGGAGGGGGGCAACTGAGCCAGGCTCCTCCTCAAGACCACTGCCTCCTGCTCCCCAGGGACAGCCTCAGAGTCTTTTCCAGCCTCTGCCAGATTTTCTCCGAGGAGGATAATTATTCCCAGAGCCGGGAGCTCCTCCTGCAGGTGAGGCCTGTTCCCAGCATTCCCAGACATCCCCCCCACCCCCCCACCCCCACCCCCATGTCTCCTTGTTCTGTCACCACCAGGAGGTGAAGCTGCAGCCTTCTCTGGAGCCAAATTCCAAGAAGTCCCCGAGGTCTGGCTCCCGGGGTGGGGTGAGTGACTAGTTGGGGGTGGAAGCAGTCTGAGGGATGGAAGAGGAGGCACAGCAGCGTGAGGAGAATTCAGCTTGTTCTCTGAGGCAATGGGATAGGAAAGTGCGGAGAGATGGAGGGCCTTTGGATCAATGGCAGGGGTGACTGACTCTTACCTCTGATCTCAGGGTGTGGTCCCATACCTTGGCACCTTCTTGAAGGACCTTGTGATGCTGGACGCAGCCTCCAAGGATGAGCTGGAGGTCAGTGGTGTGTGTGTGTGTGTGTGTGCATGTGTGCGTGTGTGTGTGTGTGTGTGTGTGTGTGTGTGTGTGTGTGTGTGTGTATGCATTGCGATAATGGAATGAGTACGCCTCAGGGTCAGACAGACCTCCTTCCAGAAGGGGCTGCAAGGCAGAAGCACTGCCAGGACTCTGTTACTTCGGCAAGTTTGTTTAACCTCCTTGTGCCTTAGTGATTTGTAAATGGGAAACTAGTGACGTCTCTACATCAACCTTCTATTATGAGAGTTAAATGAATTAATGCTTGGCGAGTGCTCAGAACATGCCTGAGATGTAAGCATATATAGTTGGCTAAATAAATCAATACTGGGATCTTGGGCAAGTTCCTTATCTTTTCTGAGCTCTAATTTTCTCAACTGTAAAGTGGACACAATTTTGACCCATGATGTTCTATTTAAAGGGTAAGGTAGGGGGCTTGGGGCATGATGGATGAGAGGGGGAGGAGGGGGAGGGCCAGAGGAGTCAGAGAGGCCGAGTGAAGTGAGTGTTTGGGAGAGGGGATGTTCTCTCTGTGGCAGGGTTGGGACCCTCACCCCATCCCCTTTATCCTTGCAGAACGGATACATCAATTTTGACAAGCGGAGGAAGGTGAGGGGAGCATTTGGGCTGGATGCTAGCTGTCCCTAGCTACATCCCAGGAAGGGGAGAGGAGGGCAGAGTCAGGGGTTCCTGAATTTTGGCGCCTGCAGTCTGTGGGCTCCTTCCTAGGAGTTTGCTGTCCTTTCTGAGCTGAGGCAGCTCCAGAACAAATGTCGTGGCTATGACCTCCGACCTGACCCCGATATCCAGCGGTGGCTACAGGGGCTCCGGCCACTGACAGAGGCCCAGAGGTGACTGGCTGGGTGCGGTTGGGACTCCAGGGCTCAGGCTGGGCGTGGGGGTCAGTATGTCATGCACTGACCTCTGCCCATTGCCCCCATCCCCAGCCATCAGGTGTCCTGTGAGGTGGAGCCATCCAGTAGCAGTGACCCTCCTGCCCCGCGGGTGCTTCGGCCAACGCTTGTCATCTCGCAGTGGACAGAGTGAGGGAGTCAGTGGTTGGAGGGTGGTCTCTTGGGGACTTGTCCTTCTCCCTCTGACCTTCCCAATGTCCTGCCACTCCAGGGTGCTGGGTTCTGTTGGAGGTCCCACACCCCTTGTCTCCTGGGACTGGCCGAATGTGGGGGCAGAGGAGGTGCCTGCAACCCCCGCTCCACTGCTGACCCGGCTGGCCCAGGTGAGCTCCGCTCCTGACCTCTGACCTCAACACTGACCCTGACTTCGTGAATCCTTCTTCCTTGACCTCCCTGCCTTCGTGCCAGTTCCCTGTGTCGTTTGTCCCCAGCACATGAAGTGGCCGTCTGTCTCATCTCTGGACTCCGCCCTGGAAAGCACTCCAGCCCTGCAGAGTCCCGCTGACCCCAGCCACCTCTCTCCCCCAGCTTCCTCCCCGAGGCCTTCTCGAGGTCACCGCCGCTCAGCCTCCTGTGGCTCCCCGCTCAGTGGGGGTGCAGAAGGGGCCTCCAGGGGGCCTGGATATGGGGGAGGGGGGCCTGGGCCAGGGGCCTCTGATTGCCGCATCATCCGAGTCCAGATGGAGCTGGGGGAAGACGGCAGTGTCTACAAGAGCATCTTGGTGAGGGAGCTGTGGGCTGGGAGGTGGGGTGAAGGATGGTGCCCCGAGGGACTAGAGATAGATGATGTCTTAGATGTCAATAGCCAAATGGGAGGATGATTTTACTTTTTTTTTTTTTTTTTTTTTTGCGGTACGCGGGCCTCTCACTGCTGTGGCCTCTCCCGTTGCGGAGCACAGGCTCCGGACGCGCAGGCTCAGCTGCCATAGCTCACGGGTCTAGCCGCTCCGCGGCATGTGGGATCTTCCCGGACCGGGGCATGAACTCGTGTCCCCTGCATCGGCAGGTGGACTCTCAACCACTGCACCACCAGGGAAGCCCTGTTTTTACTTTTAATTGACCTTTGGTTTTAGCAACCATGTTTTTTTTTTTTTTTGCGGTACGTGGGCCCCTCATTGTCGTGGCCTCTACCGCTGCGGAGCACAGGCTCTGGACACGCAGGCTTCGCGGCCATGGCTCACAGGCCCAGCCGCTCCGCGGCATGTGGGATCTTCCCACACCGGGGCACGAACCCGCATCCCCTGCATCAGCAGGCGGACTCTCAACCACTGCGCCACCAGGGAAGCCCAGCAACCATGTTTTCTTTTGAAGGTTACTTTGCTGGTGCACCTTGAACTTTGGGTGGCTGTATTAGATTTTCAGAACCAATAGCAGTTTCCCCAGAGGAAGCAGGAAGCAGCCCAGCAACTATGTGGGCTGGCGGATGGAGTACAGGGAGCCACCATGTTGGGTTTCCCTCTTCACTTGAAAGTTTGGGTGCGGGTAACCTTTTCTGGTTGGGATTACTGGCTAGGGTTGGAAAAATGGAAAGCACAGGTCATCATGGCCAACTGATTGCTCTTTTGGTCTACTGTCCTGCCAGGTGACCAGCCAGGACAAGGCTCCAAGTGTCATCAGTCGTGTCCTTAAGAAAAACAATCGTGATTCTGCGGTGGCTTCAGAGTATGAGCTAGTGCAGCTGCTCCCAGGGGAGCGAGGTCAGAGGCTGGGAGGGCAGACTCTGGAGGAGAGTGCGTCCACATCCGGGGGGTTGTGCGGGGAATGACTGTGTTTGTGTTTGACACCCTTTCTGAACCTACAGAGCTGACCATCCCCCCCTCGGCTAACGTCTTCTACGCTATGGATGGAGCTTCACTCGATTTCCTCCTGCGGCAGCGGCGACGGCCCTCCACTGCTACACTGGGCCGTGCCAGTGGCCCTTCTGCCTCGGGAACTCCCCCAAGTGAGGGAGGAGGGGGTTCTTTTCCCAGGATCAAGGCCAAAGGGAGGAAGATTGCCCGAGCACTGTTCTGAGGACGAAGCCCTGTTGGCTCCTAGAACTCATGGTGGCCGTGCCAGATGTGGGGAGCCATCCTGAATGGTGGCAGTTGCCGCACTGGGGAAAAATCCAGAAGGATGGCCAACCACCCTGGGGCAGTGAAGCGCCACTGGTTTACCAGCCAGCCGAGATCCAGCCCTATGGGAACTGATAATCTTGGTACCCAAGACGGATACCTGTGTATAGCTTCCCACTTTCCATGAATGCAGCACACAGCTAGTGCTGGGAAAAGGATCCGTTTCTGATTCCTGGCCACATCCTAACATGCTAAGGGCCAAGGAAAGGCCTGGAAGTAGGGGGAAAGGAAAAGCCTAGAGGCTCTGAGCCCCAGGGGAAGGGAATGGTAAGAAAAAGGTTCTAGTAGGAGTTCCTCTTCCTAGTCTGGGGGTTCCTGTCACTGTGACAACACTAATAAACCAAAACACTACCTGAACTCTACTCCCGTCCTTGCAGTGTGTACGAACTAGCTGCTTGGAGTGGGGGTGGGGAGTTGGCTGAAGGTAGACACCGTGGAAAAAGAGGGGCCCAATGTTCTCTATCCATGAAGAGCTGGAAGCAAGGACTTGGTGGAAACGGTTTCCTCAGAATGGTTTGTTCCTCCCCAGCAACCTCGCCATCCCTGGTCCCTTTATTTGCTCTTACATTTTTCTCCTCAGTTGCTACAAACCCATGTCAAGTACTAGCCATCCCAATTAAAGTGATCAGCATGAAGAACACTCCTGACTCTGAATTTGTAAGAAACAATTTTAGGACAAAGAAATGGAAGAACAACTTTGTGGACAATGTACAAACTGGGAGACCTTACATATTACAATGCATTATGTGCTGGGGCTTGAAATCAGTTTAAGCTACACTCAAATTCTAGGAAGAAAGAGACTAAAAAGAACTAATGTGCCAGGGCTATTTTGAGGATGACAAGAAATCATAGCAAAGGAGGATCACCATGTTTCATTCTGGGGTCAGAGAATTGTGAGTTCTTCAATAAACTCACTTTCCCTGAAATTATTGTGTCGTAAATGCCCTTTTCATGTTTCCAACCAAGATATGGAAGAGTTAAGGGTTCCACATACAGGCAAGAATTAGGTTTGAGACATTTCGGATTTTAATCTCAAGAAAGAAGGGTTACTCTGCCACACAGAGATTCCAGTGCAAGGATCTGGACCTGAGAGAGTAATGCAAGTGATAAACATATAAGGTGGAAGGGACCAGGAGAATGGATGGAGACAATTATAACAGAAGCGACTGGTCAGAAAACGGCCAGGTATTTTCACATTTTATTAGCTACAGTATAGACCCTAGAGCTGCCTCATTTCCTCCCCTCCCCCGCCCCTAGGACAGGGTCAGACCTTCCCAGGAGCCCCTGCTTTTGCTGCCTGGGCCCGCTGGAACTCCTGCTGCAGCTGAGCAAGGGTCTCTCTCTGTTGCTCTGACTGCCGCTCTAGGTCCCGGAGCTGGGATTCGTATCGCTTACTGAGGAAAGGCAAAAAAGCAAGTAAGGAGAAGTTACTGAGACTTACTGTTGAGGGTGCTGAAGGCAAGAAGAAGATTGGTGGAAAACTTGAGATCTAAGGGGAGGATGGAGGAGAGGAGTTACAAGGGAAGGGTTGGAGGAACTGGACAATTGGGGGATACTCTGGAGAGCGACTCTACGATGGTTCCTCAACACCTTTTTCCCAACGCGTCAGGTACATCACGGGGCGTGGAATAAAGACTCACATCTCAGCCGTGATGTAGTCCAGCCTTTTCCCCACTGTGGCCCGAGCTTCCCCCAGCTCCTGTTTGACCAGCACGGGACCCAGAAGTTTAAAGACCACATTGGATCCATCCAGCAGGGCCAGTTCCTGATGGAGGGGTGGGACATACATGATCAGAATTACTGCCAGGACAGATCCCTCCTCACCCCACAAATCCCAGTCTCTCACCTCCTTCACGATATTATTTTCTGTTAGTTGTGCCTCTAGTTTCTGCCTCCCTGACATGGATTTACTCAAGTCTGGTGGGTGGGAGGAAAGACTTTATTAGAGACATCACATGCACCACCCGACCCCCAAAATCCTGATGAGAAAAAGATGCAATTGAGGAAGTAGGCCAAGGACGGGGCGGCGAGTCAGTGGATGGGAAGAGTATAGAGGTGGGGATGGACCCGCACGCTGGGGCCGGGAGTAGGGGGGTGGGGTGGGGGCAGTGCAGAACACATGGTCTGGGTATGGCTTTGGGTTTTGAGGGAATTGGGGCGAGGCCACACCGACCCTGCTCCCTTACCCTTCTGTAGCTGTTGATATTTCTCCACTTCTCCCTGTAGCTTCTTCTGGATTAGCTCAGCCATGGCGGGGACGAAAGCCTGCGGGGAGCGGGAGGGGGGCGCTGGGTCTCACACTCTGGAAGGTACCCGAGCTCCCTTTTCTGGCCTGCGGAAATGACAGCTCTCCTGACAGGCAGCCTCTCGGAACACCGCAGTCTCTCCGGATCCGGAATATCTGCTTCACCCCTGCCCCAAGGGGTGGCGGGCGAAACAGGACCCGAAACCCCTCAACCGAATCCCTGACCCACTCACGTTCTCCCGTCAGTATTGGTAAACCCGGAAGTAAACAACGAATGCCGGGAAAAGACGGCGCCGGAAGCTTTCGTCTGGTGCATGCCGGGAAATGTAGTTCTAACATGTTTAATGAGCGGCTTTCCGCTGAAAAGACTGGATTTGGAAGGTTTTAGGCAAGATGGGGAAACCAAGCTGGTAAAAGAAACTGCACGGTTGCTTGGGTCCTGGCCCCGGACAGCCTCTCTTTCATTACTCGGGCATAAGCTGCTGCACGGGAGGGCGGGGCCAAGGCCCGCGGAGGCCCTCAGTGGCGAGCGCGCCCTCAGTCAAGATGGCGCCTAGAAGACTTCAGACCTGGGGCGGCGCTGATTGGATGAGGGTCGGAGAACTTCCGGGAGTTCTCCATCCGATTGTGGGACAGCTGAGAAGAGTTTGCACGTGTATCGTGGTTCGAGTGGACTAGATGGAGACGGTCCCCAAGCTGGGCAATAATGTCACGCCCAAGAAAGACAAACTTCAGGGCAAGAAGAAGGTAGAGACCTCCTTGGGGTGGAAGGGAAGTTTTTAGCTGCGGGGTTGGAGGGGCGGGGCGAGGGGCAGCGCACTATCGGGTATCCTGATCTGCCGGCAGAAACCGCGGCGATACTGGGAGGAAGAGACCACTCAGACTGCTGCCGGAGCCTCTCCAGGTCCACCTCGTAAACGGAAGAGGAATCGAGAGTTCCGCCCCCAGAAGCCAAAGAACACTCACAGCACAAAGAAGTCTCGGATCTCCAAGAAGCCCCAGGTCCCGAAGAAACCCCGGGAACGGAGGAGTCCAGGGCCTCAGCGGAGCTTGTCTGGGGTGAGCCTGGGACCTGATAGGGTGGCAAGGCAAGTCGCCTTGTGCTTGAGGGTACGAGGGTTGGGGTCAACCTGAGCCTGTTTCCTAATTGCCTCCTCCTTGCCCCAGGCCCAGGACCCATTTACAGGCCCCGCCCCCGTCCCTGTGGAGGTGGTTCAGAAGTTCTGTCGCATTGACAAATCCAAAAAGGTGAGGACCAGTCGGAGAGTGGGGAGGGGTTGCAGGCAGGGAGTGTCTGGGTGAGTTGGATGGAGGCGGGGCCAGGTGGCTCTCCTGTGACCCCCATATCCCTTGGTTCTTCTCCCACTCCTTCTCCACCAACGATGTTGTAGCTGCCACGTTCTGAGACCAAAATCCGGAGCCGACTTGAGGCGGCTGAAGCTCAAGAAGAGGAAATAAGTGTCAAAGCTGCTCGTTCTGAGCTGCTGCTTGCTGAGGAACCTGGGTGAGTGGACCCTAATGTGGGCCTCCCCAGCGCCTGCTTTATGGGGCTCTCATTTCTCATATTTATGTTGGTACACCCACTTCATATTAGGAAGCCTTAATTCATCCCTGATGCTCACTTGCAGGTTTCTGGAAGGAGAGGATGGGGAGGACACGGCAAAGATATGCCAGGCTGACATCGTGGAGGCTGTGGACATTGCAAGTGCAGCCAAAGTGAGCCTGAGGATGGAAAAAGGGTCAATGGGTTGATGGATGCAGAGTAAGATGGGAGTGGGGACTAGAAGAAAAAATTACCAAAGGGAGCCAATTATTTCTTTTTTTTCTTTTCTTTTTTTTCTAGCATTTTGACTTGAACTTGAGGCAGTTTGGACCCTACAGGCTTAATTACTCTCGAACTGGGAGGTAAGGAATTCCAGTTACTTCAGTCTTGCTCATCTCAGCCATACCAGTGTGTGTCTGGGTTGTTGATGTGGGGAGGGTCTTGTGATTTGCTTGCAGGTGAGGGTGCGCGTGTATGGCAGCATCTCTGCTCTCACCTGGAGAGAAGGAGCTGGCGTGGGGCAGACGTCTGAGCCCAGGTGTCCCCCTGAACTGACACCCTGCCTGTCCTCCAACTCCAACAGACACTTGGCTTTTGGAGGGCGCCGGGGTCATGTGGCCGCCCTTGATTGGGTGACAAAGAAGCTCATGTGCGAGATCAACGTCATGGAGGCAGTGCGGGACATCCGGTCAGTGGCCTCGGTTAGCAGCGGTGGGGCTGAGACAGCCCATCCCTGATCGAATGACAGCCAGTGACTCCCTTTCACGTTGTACTGTTACTCCGCTCCTCCCAGGTTTCTGCATTCGGAGGCACTGCTTGCTGTCGCCCAGAACCGCTGGCTTCACATTTACGACAACCAGGGCATCGAGCTCCATTGCATCCGCCGCTGTGACCGTATCACGCAGCTTGAGTTCCTGCCTTTCCACTTTCTCCTGGCCACAGCTGTGAGTGGCTGCGGAGCACAGGGACCGGGTGGCAGGCCCTGAGAAGACTGACCATCCTCCCCTGGGGCCCCAGTAGAGGAAGGACAGAGGGCAATCAGGACTCATTTTCTCTCTCTCTCTCTTAGTCAGAGACAGGGTTTCTGACCTACCTGGACGTGTCAGTGGGAAAGATTGTGGCAGCTCTGAATGCTCGGGCTGGACGGCTCAACGTCATGACTCAGAACCCTTACAACGCCGTCATCCATCTGGGACACAGCAATGGTCGGTCCCTGGGTGAACTTTGAGCCTGACCATCCTGTCCTACTTTTCCTTTCTTTTCTTTTTTTTTTTTTCAGCTTGAGGGATCTTAGTTCTCCGACCAGGGATCGAACCTGGGCCCTTGGCATTGAAAACTCTGAGTATTAACCACTGGACCGCCAGGGAATGCCCCTGCTTTTCTTCTATATTTGCTTTTAACGGGTCCCTTCAGGTTGCTCCTCTGCTTCCCTCTCTTGTTACTTCTTGGCCTTGAGTCCCCATCTTTCCCAGGGTTAATCACCTCGGCGCCCTTTTAGTAACTAAAGTTCTCCTCTGATGCCTAGGGACTGTGTCTTTATGGAGCCCAGCCATGAAGGAGCCACTGGCAAAGATTCTCTGTCACCGTGGTGGGGTCCGGGCTGTGGCAATAGATTCTACAGGCACGTAAGTCACTTGTTTGGGCCTGAGGTGCTGGGGGGTGAGGGGCGGTGTGTGTGTCACAGCTCAGCAGAAAGGAGAGGAGGGGCACAGACGCTGCAGCCAAGCTGCTTGGGTTTAAATCCTGGTGTTATTCCTGACCAGCCATGTCAGCGAGCATGTTAGGTGACCTCGGTGTACCACACATTGTCCTCACCCTGAGACTGGGGATATGAGTGTTTCGCTCAAGGGCCAGAAGACTTTTTCTGTAAAGAGCCTGATAGTAAGTATTTTAGGCTTGTTGGCAATGGGGCATATCTGAGTGATTTATGTAGGTCCTTAAATAACAAGAGGAAACACAGGATTGCAAATTTTTAAGCAATGAACTTAGAAAAATAATTGAACACAATATTTTTGTAATACAGGTCTACTCATGGGAAGAATTGGATTCCTGTTTTTGAGAATAACATTTGGTTTAATTGAGGTTGAAAGTTAGTGTCCCAAATCATCCAACCCAATTGCAAATGTTTATCTACAGCTGCCGATCTGTAGAGCGATTTTGGTACTTGAAATGCTCTCAAGTGAGATGCTTTACGTGGTGTCAGTCTTGACCACAATACCGTGCTGTCTTAGCACAAAAAGCAGCCACAGAATAAGTGACTGAATGAGTGTGACTGTGTCCCAATAAATCTTTATTTGTAGATGCTGACATTGGAGTTTTCAAATAATTTTCATGTTTCAAAATATATTTCTTTTGATTTTTTTTCCCAACCACTTAAAAATATAAAAACCATTCTTTACAGGTTGTGGGCTATACAGAAATAGGTGGTGCGCTGGCTTTGTGGCTCATGGGCCATAGTTTGCCAAGCCTGGGGCTTAGCTTAGAAAACTGTTGTAGGCGTGAACGCGAGTTAAGGCCTATGGAGTTGATCATGGTGCCTGGTGGGTAGGGAGCGCTGTATTTCATCATCTTTGTCAAAGACGATTGTCCTCTTTAGGTCTGGCTGGTGATGTGAAGGGTTGGGGGTGGCAGGTCTGCTTTGAATTTCCGCCTCACGACCGCTGTGAAGTCCTGACTGCTTTTCTCCTCCAGGGTCCCTCCAAGGTCTGTTTCTCGCCATTCTCAGTGTCTCACAGTTTCTAGCCTCCAGTTCTTCCTCCTTCTTGTGTGTCCTGGGTGTTGATGTCAGAATACTCTTTCCCACATGGCTTTCCTCCTTTTACACCATTGTTCAGGAATCTTCTACGTTAAGTATTAACTCCATAACCTTACTTTTAAGTTGTTTGATAGAAAATCAGGAAGAAGAAAAGCCCACTGGCTACCAACTTATGAAAGCCTGCCAGATGCTCACGCCTCCTGGGCCCCCCATAGTTGTGTCTCTGTGGACAAGTGGTTTGCTTCTGCCCTGTTTACTCCATGTCTGTGCCAGTCTGGTGCTAGGACTGTCAGGGGGCCTGTCCTGAGGTTTTCTGCCTTCTGTGGGCCATTGGACCTGAGCTGGACTTGGCCTTCCCCAGGCTGCCTGGGTCAGCTACTCCTGTGCTCAGGGCTCCATCAGTTCCTTCACGGAGGTTTGGTCAACAGCCTGACACCAGACGGCTCTGGTCCTTGGTCTTAGGCCCACCCCGGCTTAGCTCTGGTCCTCCCCAGGGGTGCCTCAGACCAGCCACAGGGGCTCCAGAGATGAGGCTGACTGTCGTCCTCAGCTGGCTTTCTGGAAGCTTGCATTAGGATTGGATTGGACTCGCAAAGCTGAAGTGTTTCTTGCAAGTTCAGTAGCGTGGTAGTGTGGCCTTGGATACCCATCTGGCCACTGGGTGGGCATTTGCACAGGGGATCCCAGAGCTGGGTGTGTTTGGGGCAGGAGCCAGCGTGTGCTCCTCAGTTGTTGGCTCAGTGAAGGGTGTGACCCTGTGTCCCAGGAGCCCTCCATAAGTCCTGGTTTGTGCTGATGGCCTCTTCCTCGGGTGGAGCTGGGCCCTGATTGTCTTTTCAGGACAAGTATCCAGCTGGGCCTCTCTTCGGCCCCATCACAGGCCAAGTCTCTGCTCAAGTAGGAACTCCTTAGTGTCTTCCTCCTGGGTTCACAGCCAAGGCTAAGAGGAGGGTCTTTGGCTTCTGGCAAACATACATCCCCTGGCCTGGCTGGTCCCCCTTCAGCCTCCCTGAGGAGCAACTTGAACATCAATAGAAACTCCAACCTCTGCAAGTAAATGACTTGCATGGTACATGCTTCCTTGAGAGGATTTGGTCACCAACCTTGCCCACTCTCCTTCCAGGGAAGGGGGCGGGGCAGGGCCCTCTAGTGCATCACTTCCTTGCTTCCTAAGGAGGTTTTTTCAGGTCCATGCAGTCTCCATCTTGTGGCCTGTCATTGCCGGAGAGCAGCTTTGGGAACTATCTCCCGTCCGACCTTCAGGAGCCCCTGCAATTTGTCCCCTCCTGGCCTTCCTGGCCATATTTCCCACCAGCCTGGAAAACAAACCCCTGCTTCCATCTCCCTGTCTCCATGCTCTGATGTTAATTCATTTGTACCTGCTTATACATGCATCTCTGTTTTTTGTGCTTTCTTGAGAATTACCTAGAATGGCTCAAATCCCACGAAGCCCTCCCTGACCACTGCTGTGAGCCCTTCCCGCTGCTTACCGATGGGCTGCCTGTCTATGTGGTGGGACCTCACACCTGGGTGTAGATTGTCGTGTCCTCCCTTTCATTCACATGTCGTGAGTGGGTAAGAGCACAGACACTAAAGACACAGGTCTGACTTGAATTCTAGCTCTACCACTCACCCTGATTTCCTTTCTCTGAGCTAGTTTCAGTTTCTTCTCTGTAAAAGGGAAATGAAAATAGTACAGCCGCCTCACTGAGAAGAGGTGTGTGGAGTGTGTGGTGTGATGGTAGTGATTACTGTCATTATTGGTCGTCTTCTCCTCAACCAGCCCTGATGCCTGGACTTGGCCACAGGCCTGCCCAGTAAGCTCATACTATGGATTAACCAGCCCCCCTTGCCCCCAGGCACATGGCCACCTCTGGCCTGGACCACCAGCTGAAGATCTTTGACTTGCGAGGGACGTTCCAGCCTCTGAGCACTCGGACCCTGCCCCAGGGAGCGGGGCACCTGGCCTTCTCCCAGCGGGGACTGCTAGCTGCAGGAACGGGCGATGTGGTCAACATATGGGCAGGACAGGGCAAGGCCAGCCCCCCGTCCCTGGAGCAGCCCTACCTCACCCACCGGCTCTCAGGCCACGTGCATGGCCTTCAGTTCTGCCCCTTTGAAGATGTGCTGGGAGTGGGGCACAGCGGGGGCATCACCAGCATGCTGGTCCCTGGTGAGTGGGCAGGGCTGGGGCTCTTAAGTGGATGACCTTGGGATGGAAGCTGGAGTGGGCCTGACCCTGAGACAGCTGGGGGCCAGGGGCTTGCTCAGGCTGGAGTAGGTTCCTGTTTACAGTTCTGTGTTCCCTCCTCCCTCCAGGAGCTGCTGAGCCCAACTTCGATGGCCTGGAGAGTAACCCATACAGGAGCCGGAAGCAGCGCCAGGAGTGGGAGGTGAAGGCCCTACTGGAGAAGGTGAGGAAGTGTCTGCGTGTGGTTTGGGGCCGGGGGTCTTGGGAAGAGTGGGCTTCAGCGGCATCTCTTTGGTGTCACCCTCCTGTGGCTCCTTACGCATTCCTGTCCCTCTGTGACACACCCAGGTACCTGCAGAGCTCATCTGTCTGGACCCACGAGCCCTGGCAGAGGTTGATGTCATCTCTCTGGAGCAGGAAAAGAAGGAACGGCTTGAGAGGCTGGTACGGAGCAGGCCCCCGAGGGCCCGGGCCTTCCTCACCTCCACATCCTGTCCCCACCATGTCCTCATAAGTGCAGTTCCCTGCCTTGGAAGTCTGTTTCAGGTTTCACTCCTGTCCCCTCCCTCAGGGCTACGATCCCGACACCAAGCCTCCCTTCCAGCCAAAGCCAAAGCAGAAGGGCCGCAGCTCCACAGCAAGTCTGGTGAAGAGGAAGAGGAAGGTCATGGATGAGGAACACAGGGTAAGTGAGCACTGGGGGATGGGCCGGGTGGCCTGTGGGCTATGCCCTCCTGCCACTTCTCACCTCGCCCCTTTTCTCCCCACCCCAGGACAAAGTCCGGCAGAGCTTGGAGCAGCAGCCGCAGAAGCAAGAGAAGGCCAAGCCCATGGGGGCCCGGCCATCTGCCCTGGACAGATTTGTGCGCTGAGCCAGGCTCCAGGGGTTCCTGGGAACGACATTCTCTCCCCAAGAGCACCTGTGGGGAATGACCTGTTCCCTGGAATGAGGAGGGAGCACTGAGCCCCCTCCCCCACAGGGGGTGGAAAGCTGACTCCTGGGGGTTGGGGGAGAGGGCTTGGTATTAAACAGGAAGGTGGGTTTTTGGATAACATGTCTGGATCATCCTGTGGACCTGTTCCCTTCCCACGTCCGGCCTGGGGCTGCTCTCAGACGCGAGAGGTCGTGGTGTCTTGCTTCTACCCTCACCCCTATCTTGTGGTCGCTGTGGCTTTAGTCTGGCTCTCTAGGGCCTTCCTCCAGGGAGAGGCTGTCCTCCCTCTCCCACATCCCTGGAGATGTCCTTTCCATCCAGCAGGCTCTGGTAGCCTTCAGGTTCCCCAGGTTTGTGATCTGAGACTCCTGGTGAGGACCACACTGTACTCGAAGAGGAAAAGAGACAAGTTTATTGAGGGGCTTGTGCCCCTCCCCTGCCGTGGCTGGAGAGAACAACCCAGCATGTGCGGCTCTTCCTGATGACCATCTTTGGGGCTGGCAGGCAAGGCAGCCCCCTAGGTGTGTCCTGTATCCCTCAGTCTTCAGTGACAGACTGCGCATCTGGTGTAGGGCAACCAATCAGTTGCAGCCAGCTAGAGCCCCTGCCTTGGGCCCGGGAGAGAGAAGGTGGTGAGGGTGCTGGTTGGACTCTCAGCTCCTCACCCCTCTCCTGGGCGCTCACGCCCTCTCAGCTGTGAAGCCAGGCTATTACCCGGCATCGGAGGATGCCGAGGACTCCCTGGAGCCAGGAGCAGAAGGGTACGGTTCTTTCCCCGTCAGAGCCACCCACCAGCTTCCAGGCTTCCTGCATCTCCCAGGGGTCCAGCTTGTGGGATGTCAGCAGGAATTTCCCATAGCAGCACCGATCCAGGGGGTAGTGGGTGGCACCAGCCAGCTTGACACAGTGGGTTGGGGCGAGGCCTCCTCGTCGGGCACTTAACCCCACAAAGACATCCTCCAGTGGCAGAAGGGGTGCCCGGCTGGCTACCTTCAGTATGAGCTGCACAGCAGAAGCCGATAGCACATACCCCGTGCCTGAGGCATAGGGGGGAAAGGGGCCCCAGGTGGGAGGCCACTGCTTCTCTGATATCTGGTGCTTGCCCCCTGGTGTCCGAGAGGGGTGCACCCGCCAATGCACACGGCCCAGGTACAAGAGAGGCACAGGCTGGCTTGTCAAGGTGGGGCCTCCTTCCCACTTTTCATCTCCAACTTTCGCCTTTCTCGGGGGCCCCATGCCCCTTTCCCATTGCTCCCAGCGGCCTCCTCGCCGGACCAGCTCTGATACCAGTTCGGGGACATTGACGAACACATCATCATCAGTCTTGAGGATGTAGCGGGCCACGGGGCAGTGTTTGTCGGCCCAGTTCAGCCCGCTGAGGGTCTTGAGAGTGAGGTTGCGGTAGGAATCCTGGAAAGCCGCCTGCATTATGTCCCCCTGGGCCGCTGACTCCCGCGCCAGGTCGTTCCCGCGCGAGCCCCAGCTGGGTTCTCCCAGCAGAAAGACAGTCTGCACCCTGAGCCCTCGGGCCTCGCGCAGCCGGCCCCACGAGGCCCGAATGGCGTTTCTCTGGTTCAGGTTATCCGGGGCCGTGCACACCAGGATTAGCAGGAAGGGCGGGGGGCCGGGACCGCCGCACGCCTCCTCGTTGGGGATCAGGAGGCGGGGCAGGGTCAGGGGCGGCCCGGGCGAGGCCGGGCCTGGGAGCAGGGAGGCTAGCGAGATGCTCAGCAGCTCCTCCCCGATGCCCGAGGGCCCAAAGAGCGTCCAGACAATCACGAGCAGCAGGGCGGCCAGGAGAAGGCGCCGGAAGAGGCTGAGGCGCATGGTGCGGCGCAGTCAGAGGGGACCTGGAGGGGAAGATGGAACGCGGTTAGAGGGCGGAGAGTGCAGCTCTAGGACACTTCGGTCCCTAACCGGCCACGCCAGGGCTGGGGCGGGCGGAGGGCACGGCCTGTGCCAGCGCCCTACGGTGCCGGCGCGGGAGGCGGCGCGGCGGGGCCCATGGCTGCAGCTGAAGGGAGGTTACCTTGTCGGCTCGGCCGCCGAGGCCTGCCTCCATGGCCGGCGGGTTTCCGCTTCAACAGTCACCTCCTCCGTCCGCGGAAGCGTCCTAGCCCCGCCCCTCTCGCTGGGAGGGCGTGGCGTGCGCGCCCCCGGGAACCCTGTCAGAAGCTTCGCAGCCGCGCGGCAAGCAGAATGCAGAGGGGACTGTGGTGTACAAGTGGGGTCTTCCCCGAAACTGGGCAAGAATGGAATTGGACCCGCGGGCCTCGGGCACAGCGGGCGAACGCTGTGCAGCCGGAACGGCAGCGGCTCCCTGGCAACAATGCGCCCCACCCCCCCCTGCCGCTCAGCTCTTCCGGGTCACCAAAATCAGCATCTCCCCCCAACTCTCAGAAACCTAGGGTGGTAAAGACCTGGAAATACTCGCCTAAGCGGCAACCGGCTAGGCTCAACTACCTACACAAGCCTCAACACCCTGCAAGACAATAGGGAGCCTAGTCTTGAAAATCGTGAGGGCTCCTCCTCGAGGATGAGCGTGTTGGTTGCCCCTTCTCCCACCCACCTGGAGAGCAGGGCACCACTAAGTAAAATGTTGCTTCCCGCAGTGGGGAGTGGCAACAGCATAGCTTTAACCAAGACCAAGGACACTGTCTGGGCAGCTGAGTGGGGAAATCAGGCAGGAGGGAAAATGACCAACAGGCCCCAGTGTGAGAACATGTTCCCTATTAGTGTCTCCAGAAAAATGCAAAGAACCATAAAGAAGGAAGCCATAACTGTATAAACTATTTATTAACAGACAACGCCCACAAATTTATTTCTTCTTGGACACACCCACGGTGCGGCCACGGCGGCCTGTGGTCTTGGTGTGCTGGCCTCGTACACGAAGTCTGCAGGTGAGAAAAGAGAAGGGTTACAGGTCTTACACCATACAAACGTCTGGAAAAAGAGCATGAGAATTCCCTGGGAGTCTAGGGACAGGCAGAGATGAACCCCCGCCCCACTCACCCCCAGAAGTGGCGGAGCCCTCGGTGGGCCCTAATCTTCTTCAGTCGCTCCAGGTCTTCACGGAGCTTGTTGTCCAGACCGTTGGCCAGGACCTGGATACAGAGGAGATGGTGAGGTATGCTTGTTCTACCCCCTGGCCTATGACCAATTCTAACTGGACACCCTGCTTTTCTCCAATCTCCCCCATCTTAATACACACCTGGCTGTATTTTCCATCCTTCACGTCCTTCTGTCTGTTTAAGAACCAGTCTGGGATCTTGTATTGGCGTGGATTCTGCATAATGGTGATCACACGTTCCACCTGGCAGGCAGGACAAGGGTCAGGTCCAGATGGTCTCCCCGCCCCCTCCCCAGCCCCCCTTCCTTGTCCTCACCTCATCCTCAGTGAGCTCTCCTGCCCTCTTGGTGAGGTCGATGTCTGCTTTCCTCAACACCACATGAGCATATCTTCGCCCCACACCCTGAGGAAAGGTTTCAGAGTCGGATGAGTCTGATTTTTTGGGTTTCCTTTATAGACCCATGATTCAAAAAGCACAGAAAGGTAGGTCCTAAAATAACCTAATGCCTTATACTTTTCCAGATACAAAGCCTAATCATTAAAAGAGAAAAAGTTTTGTTCAGAGGCAGGGCTGGACCAGAGAACTTGGGGCATATACCCCTTGAAAGCAGAATCTTTTTTCCCCACTTGCCCAGCATACGGACATAGTGTAAATGCTGCTGTTCAGACAATATAGCAGCATCCAAGAAAGGCACCTCCTCATTTCTGCATCGTGGAGAATGAAGCTGATACCCCTCAGAGCTGATGTAGCACCAAGGCAGCAAGATTAGGGTATTTTGAATTAATAGGGTTGATTAAGGGGTAGGAATGTCAGTTGCTCACGATGTCTAAGGGCGACGGGTCATGATCCTTCGGGCAGGTCACTGCACGATCAAAATAAACAAACACTTAAATCAGTGGCATCATATCACCACCACCACTGGTACTCCTTGCCACCTGAATTCACAAGCCAAATTGACTTGGATAGTGAAGGACTGTGCGCTGGGTTGAACAGTGTCCCACCAAATATATGTCCATCCAGAACCTCAAAACGTTACTTTATTTTGAAATATAGTTTGTTAAAATGAGGTCATACTGGATTAAATCCAATGACTGGTGTTTTTATCAAAGGAGAGGACACAGACACAGAGGGAAGAAGGCATGTGATAAGAGGCGAGACACTAGAGTGATGCAGCTGTAACACAAAGAAACCAAGGATGTTTGGCATCCAGAACTGAGAGATTAAGTTTCTGTTGTTTGAAGCCAACAAGTCTGTGTTACAAGGGCCCCAGGAAACTGAAATAGATGGCATTTCCTTTCTGTAAGAAAGTGAGCAGGAAGTCAAATTACCAGATTGATTTGGAAGAGACTAGGATCTTAAGTCTCTCTCAAACTTTCTCTTCCTTCTATTTTTTTTTTTTTGCGGTACGCGGGCTTCTCACTATTGTGGCCTCTCCCGTTGCGGAGCACAGGCTCCGGACGCGCAGGCTCAGCGGCCATGGCTCACGGGCCCAGCCACTCCACAGCATGTGGGATCTTCCCGGACTGGGGCACGAACCTGTGTCCCCTGCATCGGCAGGCGGACTCTCAACCACTGCGCCACCAGGGAAGCCCCTCCTTCTACTTTTAAGTGTTTAAAACTTTCCATTAACAAGTTTTTAAAAAAGTTGCTGTCAAGCTAAGATTTTTGAAAGCCCTATTTAGATACTGGCTTGCCAACCTCCTAAGTTAGACCCACAGATCCCCTTTACTCTGCCCCAAGCAGACCATCCTTATTCTCTCCATCCAGAAGAGTACACTACAGGAAATTATCACTTTCTCATCTTTGTAGCTCAAGGGCCTGGACCATATAACAGAAGAGTTGATACTAACTTCATACTAGTCTCTGAAACCCAGTCATTGTGACCAATTCCAACCCCCTCCATGTTTCCAAACAATCTGCAGACAACAGTTATCATCCTGATTTAGAGAAAGAGCAGAACAACCAGCCTTAAGGAATATTCATAGCCAAAGTGGACAAATGGAAACAAAACAACAAAGGGATCATGGCACAGAATAACCTTGCAGGTGTGTATTACCTCTCAGCAAATACCCTCTTCTGCTTGTGCCAACTTCAATACTTCACCTTTCCCTGGCCAATTAACCTTGCTCCTCTAACTACATTTTTTTGAGGAACCCCTCCTTATACTCAACCTCCCCCCCGGCAACTTTCTTCCAATTTCTAAGTATTACCCTGCCCTACATTCCAGATCATTAACAAAAGACCACCTGCAAAGGTGGTGGAGCAACAGGGCTCCCATACACTTCTGGTAGAAAGTGTAAATTGATACGACCACTTTGGAAAACTGTTTAGCAATATTTACTAAAGCTAAACATATACATGTCCTATATACCTACCAGAAATGTAAACGGATGTTCTTTAAAAATGTATATGTACATGTACTAGAACATTTGTAATAGCACTATATGTAATAGCTAAAAACTGCCCCCCCCCCAAAGACCACCTGCAAGCTTCAGTTGTCTCACCAGAGGAAGAGCCAGCAAAGGCTGACTTTCCACACAATTAGCAACGGCCCTACTACCTGTCTATATCTAATCTTTCCCAGTGATAAGTAGGGCATCAAGTTAATAAAAAGATTTATCAAAATACTCATTAAGTATCGGAAACTGCTTTGGTTAAACTGTTTTAAGCTGACTACAAAGGTTGACACATACTTAAGCTAACAAATAACAAACTAATTTCAAAGAGGCAGAGGAAGGGTTTAACAAAAGTATCCTACTAACCATGCTCATCTTTTATTTTCACTATCTCACCTACAGCCTTTAAAAAGGGAACAGGCAACCTCACAGATACAGTGGGCTAAGTTCCAGACCATGCCAAACAATGAATATTGCAATAAAGGGAGCTACACAATATATTTTGGTTTCCCAGCACATGTAAAAGTTATGTAATCTATTAAGGGAGCCAATAGCTTTATGTCTCAAAAAACCCCATACATACCTTAATTAAAAGATACTTTATTACTATAAAGTGGTAACCATCACCTGAGTCTTCATCAAGTCTAAATATTTTTGCAATAGTAACACCAAAGGCCGCTGATCACAGATCACCATTAACAAACACAGTAATGAAAACGTTTGAAATCTTGCAAGAATTACCAAAATGTGACAGAGACACCAAGTGAGCAAATGCTATTGAAAACTGACTTCCTTGAGACAGGGCTGCCACAAAAAACACATTATTGCTAAGCACGATAAAATGAGGTAAGCCTGTACTGTATTCCACACTGCCTTACTAGTTTCACAGAACAGAAGGAAGCAGTCTTTATATGTACCATTTAAGTATGAAAGCTGTGCTCCTTGAATTACAGAATGAAAAAGTAAATGCGATGGATCTTATAAAGAAAAGCTTATGATATACTGTTTTAAATTAACCACCTATCTATAAAATACTTATAATGGTGTCCTGTCATGACATAGTGACACCTCCCATCTCCCAACTTAGAATCTTTCAGCATTTCTACTCACCCTTCAAAATGTACAATCATCCAATTCCTAGGATATACACATTTCCCAGGAAGAGTTGCTGTTATGATGCACTGGGGGAGAGCGGCAGAAACCAAATCTAGCACGGACCTTACAAGCTGATTGATGGCTGATGGTCCAGGAAGTTTTTAGTGAATTCAGGTAGACAACCAAACCCATTCTCCATCCCCTAGGTGAAATACATTGGCTTGACCTGAGACTGTTCTTTGGCTTTTATCACTTACCTTTTCGAGCAAGTATTATTAAGGGGTTAAGGGAACTAGTTGCACTCTTAACTATTCTTTTTTTACCCAGCAGATGTGGTGATCTGGTTGGGACTTCCTCCACCTTGCCTTAACGAAAGCTCAATTGTTAACAACCCAAGTTTCACTTACAACCCAAGTAGTCCTTACCCTACTTTACCTTAATTGCAGTGATGGCAAAGGCAATTTTCCGCCGCCCATCGATGTTGGTGTTGAGTACTCGCAAAATGTGCTGGAACTTCTCGGGGATTACTAGAGACTGACAGAGATTCGGGGAGAAATTAGACACCGTGACCTACTATTAACTGTAACCTCAAACACGAGCGTTAAGCTTGTCACACAGAGAGCAAGAAGCCCCCGTCAGGTTTTCACGACACAACAAACTCCCCAGTCCTGCAGACAGCAGGAGCATCAAGTGTTCAGGCTTGGAAAAACGCAACCTCCGGGAGGAAGCACGTCTCCTGCCCGTTCCCAAAGTACACTCTGAGTGGCGGAGGCCGGAGGGCCCCACTCACGCCCAAGCCTTTCCAGCGCTCGCGGAATGACTTCCTCCGGCCCCACTCCCCAGAACTGATGTCTTTAGTCGTCCTTTTCCAGGGGTGCGATCCAAGGCTCCACACAGAAAGTTGCAGGCCCCCAGAGTAGGACATTTTCGGCCCCCTGACAGCAGACCTTCCTTGCCCCGGTTCCGATGTCGCCAGATCCCCGTACCGATTCCAGTCTTACCATGGCGGCGGCCCCAGCGGCGGCGTGTAGGCCTCCAGTGGAAGAGAGAGCGGAAGTGACGTACCAGCACTATATCACAACCCGTCGGAAGGGGCGGAGCGATCTTGATGAGGAGTTTCCGGAAACTCTGCAAGAGTCTGAGTTGGGAGCCAAGACTTCCGGTGCGGTTTTTCTTTACGTGTTCGTAAAGTTCTTGGGTGTGAGAGCAACGAGGGTTCCGGATTGAGATCGTGCTTAAGACTTCCGATTCCCATTTGCACTTGGGTGAAGCGGTTAGAGCTGAAAGGGAAAGGCTGGAGGCAAACAATTTAACTCAAATATCTGGGAGCGATTTCGCGCAGTGCAAGACACTCCAGGACTTGTAGTTCCACTCCGGGGAACAGACTCGCCTGACAGCTGCCGGAAGTGAGGCTGCGCGGAATGGCCGCCGCTGCGACCATGGCTGCAGCCGCCCGGGAGCTGGTGTTGCGGGCCGGAGCCTCAGATATGGAGGAGGAGGAGGGCCCGCTGGTGAGAACGCAGGGCTGTTTCTCCTCCAGAGTCTCGTCCGATCTCCTCACGTCAGAAAGGCCTGGGCTGGGTTTAGGCACAAGGTTGGGAGCTCGGCTGCTACCGGTGATGCTACCCGGTTTGGCTCTCCATACACCTTCCTGGAATCGGACCTGAACCTGAGCGGGGACCAGAATGGCCGAGACTCAGGTTCTGGGGCCACAATTTCAGTTAACCTCCAGATGTTTGGGCAGAATAGAGAAGCAGTGTAGAGTAACGGCTAGGAACATGGCCTCTGGAGTTAGATTGCTTGGGTTCGAATTCCATTTCTGCCACTTACACTGTGTGTCTTTGGGCAAGTTAACTAGTCCCTCTGTGCCATCACTTTCCATACCTATAAGGTGAAGAAAATAAGACCTACTGTATAGATTGTCGGTTAGGATTAGGCAAATGAATACAAATAAGATGGCACCTGGCATGTAGGTAAACACTATAGGTTAGTTGGCATTTCTAGAAAGGCTGGGGCTCCCGAGTGGGATGGTGATAGAACACCTAAGATAGCAGGAGTCTAGAGATCTTAAATTCAACTGCAGGTTCTGCTCTGTCCTCTGCATCTCCTAATTTTCCTCATTTGGTCACCTCCGCCCTTTCTGGGTTGCCTGTCTGCTGGTCATATTCCCTACCCATCAGCCCCAATCAGTAAGACTGAGACAATATGAGGCTTTTGGAATTTTTGGACTCAGTATTTACCTATGGCTCCCCAGTGAAAGTCCTTCTCCCCCACTTGAAGGGTTGGTGATTATCCCATTGTATTTTGTTCTCCCCCTTGCTTTCCCATTAACCTGTCCCTCTCCAGGAGGGTGGTCCGGGTCTTCAGGAGCCATTGCAGCTCGGAGAGTTGGACATCACCTCTGATGAATTCATCCTGGATGAAGTGGATGGTAAGTGATGGCACGGGGGTGGGGGGATGCAGTTCCTATAACCTGAGAGGCATGGGGGCTGGAAGTACTAGGGCAGGGGTTGGTGTGTGGATGTTCAATGTGGGGATGGAGCTGTGGAGGAGCTGGATGGACCCTTATGATGAACTTCTATTTGCAGTTCACATTCAGGCGAATCTGGAGGATGAGTTAGTAAAGGAAGCTCTTAAAACGGTGAGGTTTTCCACTATACTAATCTGTCCCTCCACTTACCCTCCCCTCAGAGAAAAGAAGAAGAAAACAATCTCTTGCTCTTCTAATACCACCTTGGTGTCTTACTCTCTAGTCCTTCATTGACTCTGTTCCAGCATCGCTTCACTGACTCCCTCCTGACCTGTCACGTTTCTGTCCTCCCAGGGTGTGGATCTCCGTCACTATTCAAAGCAGGTTGAGCTGGAGCTACAGCAGATTGAGCAGAAATCCATTCGGGATTGTATCCTCCAGCAGAGAAAAAGGGTGGTGTTATTAAAATGGGCATTTTGGGGGGCATGGTGCTGACAGCCCAGCTGGGGCTGCCATCTTCTCTCTGAGGTTTATGTCACCTCAGGGAGAAATTGGAGGGGTCCTGCGGGTCTGAGGATCTCCATCTCCACAGTGAGGCCCCTTGACTTTTTGTGAGTCAGATATCCAGGAGAGTGAAAACATAGCATCTCTGCACAACCAGATCACAGCCTGTGATGCTGTCCTTGAGGTTAGTAACCCTCATAATCCTGAGCCCAGATCATGGTCTCTGGGACCTTTCTTTACGTCATCAGCCTCAGGCGGGGACAGCTAGAGTCACTTTCAGGGTGACCTCAGCAGCCGTTTTTGTTGTTGCCGCTATGACTGATGTTATTTGCCAGTGATCTTTCAGGTACCTCTTCCCTTATCATCCACTACCCTCGGACTGATAGATACTGGAGATTTTACCAAGAAACTTGGGTGGCCCCCTCGTCCCCTACCAACCCTATGGCCATTCAGTAACACTTCCACCTTCCCCCAGCGCATGGAGCAGATGCTGGGAGCTTTTCAGAGTGATCTCAGCTCCATCAGCTCTGAGATCCGGACACTGCAGGAACAGTCAGGAGCCATGAACATTCGGCTTCGAAACCGCCAGGCTGTCCGGGGGAAACTCGGGGAGCTTGTCGATGGTCTGGTGGTGCCCTCTTCTCTGGTCACGTGAGTCATCAGTTTGAAGGGGCATAATGTCTGTACCAAGTAGATGGGCTGGAGCGACCTACCCTACTTACCACATGGGTCTCCATCACGTCACTTCCAGAAACTGATGAGTGGGTTGACAGCGCTTCCTAACCTTGATGCAGGCTTTAGGCATCAAAGATTAGGAATCATCCAGGGTTGGGCGTAGAGAAGGGGGTCCAAGGCTTATGTGGGTGGTGGAGGTGTGTGTGTCTAGGAACAGAAAACTTTGTATGTGTGTCCTGACTGTATGATGCAGTGTAAGAAGGGAGAGGAGACAGAGGCTGGATGCCAGGGGTATGGTTTAGAGTCTAGGGGTGTCTGGGTCTCCCTCCTCCCCCATCCCACCCCTCCTTGCTCCCCAGGGCAATTCTGGAGGCACCAGTCACAGAGCCCCGGTTCCTGGAGCAGCTGCAGGAGCTGGATGCCAAGGCAGCTGCAGTCCGAGAGCAGGAGGCTAGGGGCACAGCGGCCTGTGCAGACGTCCGAGGCGTGCTCGACAGGCTCCGGATCAAGGTGGGGAGGGGGGTGGATACCCTAGAGACTACTCAAACCAGCCTCCCTGAGAAGTCCACCCTGAATTGCCCTGGCAAAGCTCATTGTAGCTTGTGCCCAAGAACTTCACCTTGCCTTTACCTAGCAGAGCACATCTCTGGGTTCCCCTGAAAGTCTTAAGAAATATCAAAGAAGTATTCTCTACTCTTCCTCCTTCCATATCCAACATTTGTTCCTTCCCTCAGTAATTCCCAAACAGTGAGGTTGCAGCTTCATGCCCTGTGTTTGGTCCCCCATGTCTAGGCAGTGACGAAGATCCGAGAGTTCATCCTTCAGAAGATCTATTCCTTCAGAAAACCAATGACCAACTATCAGATCCCCCAGACAGCCCTGCTGAAGTACAGGTTGTCGCCCAAACGAAGGGCTGGGGGTGGCCTCGGAGCCCTTGAGCAGCCCAGCATGATGCTGGGCATCTTGGGCCGTCAGGGAGACTGACTGGTCCCTGGCATCTCCAGGTTTTTCTATCAGTTCCTGCTGGGCAACGAACGGGCCACCGCAAAGGAGATCAGGGACGAGTACGTGGAGACACTGAGCAAGATCTACCTGTCCTACTACCGCTCTTACCTGGGGCGGCTCATGAAGGTGCAGGTGAGGCCACGGAGGGAGAGGCAGTCCTGGGCCCCTGGGCTGCGCGGAGGGGCAGCTACGGGGCAATGGGGGACAGGATAAAAAGACATTTTTTTGTTGCACTTTGGGAAGCGATGGTTCCCAGTTCTCTCTGCTCTTTTCTCTAGTATGAGGAGGTCGCTGAGAAGGATGATCTAATGGGTGTAGAAGATACAGCCAAGAAAGATATCCTGGAGCTGAGGGGCCCTCATGCTGGGTCTGGAGAGTGAGGGGGCTTCGGGCTCCAGCCTCCAAGGCACTGCTGCTTACCTTTTTCTGTGGGACCAAAACCTTTGAGAATGTGATCAAGGCTGTGGCCTCCCTCCCCAGAAAAATGCACAAATCATCTTGACACAGAGTTTTGCATATGATGTTAGGGGGTGTAGAGGCTCCTTAGGGCTCATTCACCGATGTGAGGTGAAGTGGGGCCCCAGAACTGGGAAAGAGGGACCCTGGGGCTGTGTCTGGCTGCTGGGGGCCCCTGGAGGTCCTGAGTCTTTGACCTTCCATCACAGTTGTGATGTGACTGTTTTCCTTGACTCTGACTCGCCACGATTCTTCTCAAAGCCATCCCTCCGCAGCAGGAACACCATCTTCACCCTGGGGACCCGGGGCTCTGTCATCTCCCCCACTGAACTGGAAGCCCCCATCCTTGTGCCCCACACCGCCCAGCGGGGAGAACAGAGGGTAGGAGGAGGAGCAAGCCTTAGCCGACGGGGTGGGGGTGGGGGCGGGAGAACTCCGAGTACAGACCTCAGGGCAAAACTTCCCCCACTGCAGGCCCGTGGGAGTCCCCTTCTCCAGTCACCCCAGTGTTCTGTGATAAGAGGGTTGGGACCATTGACTTAGGGTGTACAGAGGGGAGAGGTGGGTGATATGTCATGAGGCAGGTGTGAAGGAGGATATGGGAGCAGCAACAGCAGGTGGAGGCGGCGTCTTCTCGTGCCCCCCCTCCCCCTACCTCTTCAGTACCCGTTCAGGATGCTCTTTCGCAGCCTGGACTAGGGGTAGATGGGGAGGGTCTCCTGAGCTCCCATTACCCAGGTTTGCTGATTTCCCAGCTGTGTCCATGGACTGCTGGTACTGGGGTCCATCCCGTCTGTCTCTTTTCCTACCCCTTCCATCCTAGTATCCTTTCGAGGCCCTCTTCCGCAGCCAGCACTACGCCCTCCTCGACAACTCCTGCCGTGAATACCTTTTCATCTGTGAATTCTTTGTTGTGTCTGGCTCGGCTGCACACGACCTCTTCCACGCAGTCATGGGCCGCACGCTCAGCATGACCCTGGTAGGCTCCCTCGCTCCCGGGCTCTTAAAACTGTCCCCAGTTCTTGTCAGCACCACAGTGAGGTCACAGCCCTGGGGTTACTGAAACCAGGATCCCTTCATTCTAAAATGCATGAGCCTCGTCCTCGCTGTGTGATTCCCCATGAAACCATCAAAGCTTGGGGTCCCAGAGGCTCCTGGGGACACACAGGTGACAGCACCTGAAAACTCAGGGGCCCCTAAACCTTGGTGCTCAGCCCTGAATTCTGCTATGATGGGCTTGTGATCTTAGATCTGGGGAGCAAGGCTGCAGGACCACCCGAGTGGCCAGTGGGCAGGGAAGGAGGGAGCATTTCCCATTTAGATCCCCTCCCCAGTGCCACGTCCCTAGGGGAGCACAAGCATCTGTCCATGGCCACTGGGAAAAGCAAAGTAACAGATGCTCTCTTCCAATCCCCTGCCTGTTCCTAAATCACAGAAGCACCTGGAGTCTTACCTCACTGACTGCTACGATGCCATTGCTGTTTTTCTCTGTATCCATATTGTCCTCCGATTCCGCAACATTGCAGCCAAGAGGGATGTTCCTGCCCTGGACAGGTTGCTGAGTTCTGGTCCTTGATGTCCCACTGGCCTTGAAATCTTTGGTCTTGCACCAGCCTGCTCTGACCCGTGGGCTCCTCCTGACCTGAACCATTGACCCTGTTCCCATTTGTCTGTCTAGAGGCAGTACTGCTGCTTCCAGACTCACCTTTCACACCCACTCCAGCCTCCACCAGCTATCACCTGTCGATCAGGGTTCCCGCACACACACCCTCCCCCTGGCCCCCACCCCTGACGTTCCTTGCCAGATCTCTGATTCTGATCAAGCCCACAGGTACTGGGAACAAGTGCTTACCTTGCTGTGGCCACGGTTTGAACTGATCCTGGAGATGAACGTCCAGAGTGTCCGCAGCACTGACCCTCAGCGCCTCGGGGGGCTGGACACTCGGCCTCACTACGTGAGGGCGGGCAGGGGTAACGGGCCGTTCAAAGGCAGGGCTCGAAGCCTCGCTGCAGGGGTCACCCAGGTTCACGGTTGTGTCCATGGGCCTGGCTGGACAGCTAGCCACGCTGCATGAGGGGCGGTCTGGGAGTGTGGTCAGACTCAGGGTGGGTTGGGCACTGTTGGGGGAGGGATTGGAGGTGGGAGTCACCCAGAGACCGGTTGGCCAGCTTCAAGGGAGTTGGGGGTTTCATGGGTTGGGCCAGGGGGTTGGCTTGATTTTTCTTCCTACCTTCTTTCTCCCAGATCACACGCCGCTATGCAGAGTTCTCCTCGGCTCTTGTCAGCATCAATCAGACGATCCCCAATGAACGGACGATGCAGCTGCTAGGCCAGCTACAGGTGAGGGGCGGCTGGGAGAGGTTTCCGAGCCACAGCGCTGCTGCAGGGGGCTGGAGTGTGAGGTGGGGGCCCTTGCCTGCTCCTGTCACCTCCTCCTCTCATTTTTTCAGGTGGAGGTGGAGAATTTTGTCCTCCGAGTGGCAGCCGAGTTCTCCTCAAGGAAGGAGCAGCTTGTGTTTCTGATCAACAACTACGACATGATGCTGGGGGTGCTGATGGTACCTGAAGCCCTTTCTCCTTGTCTCCCTCCCTGGAGAATTTGGGTTCCCCCCACTGCTCTGTTACCTCCATGAGGGCAAAGATTATGCTGGCTTTGTTTGGTGTTTTATTCTTGCAGACTGGCACAGCGTCTGGCTATGTACAGTAAATGTGGGGAGAAGGGGATATTCCGACGTGAAGGGCAGCTTCTCCCCAAACTTGAGATTTCCCTCTGTCTTCCCTTAGGAGCGGGCTGCGGATGACAGCAAAGAGGTTGAAAGTTTCCAACAGCTGCTCAATGCTCGGACACAGGTAGGGGTATGGGGAAGAGGAAAGGAATAGTCCCATGTGCTGTTTAGTTGAGAGAGAGAGAGAGAGACAGAGAGACAGAAGGGGCCGTTAGCTACGCGGGCCTCTCACTGTTGTGGCCCCTCCCGTTGCGGAGCACAGGCTCTGGACTGGCAGGCTCAGCGGCTATGGCTCACAGGCCTAGCCGCTCCACAGCATGTGGGATCTTCCTAGACCGGGGCACGAACCCGTGTCCCTTGCATCGGCAGGCGGACTCTCGACCACTGCGCCACCAGGGAAGCCCTTCTTTTGTATTTTTTTAATGATATAGACATCCATGAACCTACCACACACCTTGGCAATAAACCCCACCCCATCACCCTGCGTTTCACATAGAGGCACCTCTTGACCTAAATGTTGTCTTTATCATGCCCTGGCTTTTAAAAATACAGCCATAGGGACTTCCCTGGTGGTCCAGTGGTTAGCACTCTGTGCTTCCACTGCAGGGGGCATGGGTTTGATCCCTGGTTGGGGAACTAAGATTCCGCATACCGCATGGTGTGGCCAAAAAAAAAAAAGTGAAAAAAAAATAGAGCTATAGGTATGCAAAAACTAACTATTTGGTTTTGGGTTTGAGTGCCATAAAAGCGAGAATCACAGGATTATTTCATGCATAATTTTTCTAGTATTGTCCTGTTATGACATATGGCTGTAGCTCATTCTTTTTTTTTTTTTTTTTTTTTTTTTGCGATACGCGGGCCTCTCACTGTTGTGGCCTGTCCCGTTGTGGAGCACAGGCTCCGGACGCGCAGGCTCAGCAGCCATGGCTCACGGGCCCAGCCGCTCCGCGGCATGTGGGATCTTCCCGGACTGGGGCACGAACCCGTGTCCCCTGCATCGGCAGGCGGACTCTCAACCACTGCGCCACCTGGGAAGCCCATGTAGCTCATTCTTTTTCACTGCAATATAATGTTACATTGTGTGAATATAACAGAGGACATTTGGATTATTTCCAGTTTCTTGCTCCTGTGAGCATTGTTTTATGAACAATTATGTCTTTTAGCACACATAGATATATCAAAAGTTTTATCAAGAATCTCTCTTGGGGCTTCCCTGGTGGTGCAGTGGTTGAGAGTCCGCCTGCCGATGCAGGGGACACATGTTTGTGCCCCGGTCCGGGAAGATCTCACATGCCACGGAGCGGCTGGGCCTGTGAGTCATGGCTGCTGAGCCTGCGCGTCCGGAGCCTGTGCTCCGCAACGGGAGAGGCCACAACAGTGAGAGCCCCACATACCGCAAAAAAAAAAAAAGAATCTCTCTTGGAGGTAGGAGTAGGCTTGCTGCATCAAGAGAATGCTAGTATTCAACTTTATGAGAAAATGCCAAATTGTTTTCCTAAGTGATGGGACCAGTTTATTCCTTACCTGAAATGTATAAGAATTTTCAATGAGTCATATTTTCTCCAACATACGATAGATCAGACTATCTTTGCCTTTCTGGTAGGTGTCTCACTGGGAGCTTGATTTGCATTTTCTTGATTACTAATGAGATTGAGCATCATTTCAAATGTTAAATAACCATAGAAATTTTTCTTTTCTGTAAAATGTCTGTCAGCATTTGACCTTTTAAAACTTGGGCTGTTTGTGTTTTTCTTACTGATTTATAAGAGTTCTTAATACTTTTACCTACTAATCTTTTGTTGATTGTATAGGTTGCAGATACCTTTCAGGAGGTGTTTTATCTTTTAACTTTTTTTTTTTTGATTTAATTTTATTTAAAGAAATTTTTTTGCCCGCTCTGCGAGCCTTGTGGGATCTTAGTTCCCTGACCAGGGATCAAACCCAGGCCCTCTGCAGTGAAAGTGCAGAGTCCTAACCTCTGGACTGCCAGGGAATTCCCCTTTTTACTTTTTCTATGTTGTCTTATGATGAACAGAAATTTCTAATTGTAACTTGATGAATTTAATAATCCTTATTTTTGTGTCTTGATTAAGGAATCCCTAATTACCCCAAAGCCAGAAAAATATTATACTGCATTTTCTTAATATTGTAGAATTTTGCTTTTTACTTTTAAGCCCTAAATTTACCTAGAATTGATTTTTGTGTATGATGTGAGGTAGGATACTAATTATTTTCTATTTGGAAAAATGATTGGCCTAGAACCATTTATAGGAAGTCCCTTTCTTTCCCCATTTGATCTGTAGTCCTGTCTGTGTCACACAGCAAAACTCCACAAACATGTGCCTCTTGCCTCTAGTCTATTCCATTGATCAATTTGTCTACCTGCAAAACAGTTTTAATTATCATGCTTTTAGGACAAATTCTCCTACCTTCTTTTTTGTTTGTTTTGTTTTGTTTTTGGTGGCACCATGCAGCTGTGGGATCTTAGTTCCGCAACCAGGGATTGAACCCATGCCCCTGCAATGGAAGTGCGGAGTCCTAACCACTGGACTGCCAGGGACTTCCCTCTCCTACCTTCTTTTTCATCATTATCTTGAGTATTATTGGCCTTTTGATTTTTCATGTAAATTTTATGATCAGCTAATAAGTTTTCAGAAAAGCTTATTAATGATTTTGAATGTAGTTGCATTGATCAGTTTAGAAGAATTGATACTTTTTGATATTGAAACTTCCCATCCACGAACATGGCCCCTCTCTACATTTTTAAATGTATTCTTTATTGTCTTTTGATAACCTTTTATAGTCTTCAGCACAAAGATACTGCAAACCTTTTGTTAGAATTGCTCCTAGGTAGGTGTAATATGTAGCTTTAGTCCTACTAGGAATACATAAATCCTTTCCAATTCTTTACCTTTAATTTCTTATGTCTTTGATCTTTTACTCTTCTGGCCAGGACCCTATGACAGTTTAATAGTTGAATAATATCCTGTTCCTGAGTTTAAAAGCAATGCTTTTATCATTTTCTCATTACGAGTAATGTAGATGTAGGTTTTTTTGTAGATGCCCTTTATCAGGTTAAGAAAATTCCTTTTAATCACTCTTGCGCTAAGAGTTTTTATCATAGTTTTTCCTACTAGAAGTAAATCTACATTTATTTAGGGATAATTACTAAGAATAATACTAGGAATTACTAGAAATAATAACTACATTTTTTTTTCTCTCTGTTTGGACTTTATTCTTTTAGGATTTGTCCTTTAAATAAACTGTTGTTCCTTAAATATTGTGTTTTAAAAAAGAAATTTACTTGTTTGAAGTGGTGTGTAGAAATGCTGTTGATTTTTGTACATGGATTATATAGCCAGCCACCTTCCTAAATTCTTTCTTTTTTTTTAAGTATCATTTTAACTTTATTTTTATTTTTTTTAACTTATTTATTTATATTTGGCTGTGCTGGGTCTACATCGCTGCGTGGAGGCTTTCACGGTCTTTCTCTGGTTGCGGCGATCAGGGGCTACTCTTCATTGCGGCGCGTGGGCTTCTCACTGCGTTGGCTTCTCTTGTTGTGGAGCACGGTCTCTAGTTGCGTGGGCTTCAGTAGTTGTGGCACTCGGGCTCCATAGTTGTGGCTCATGCATGGGCTTAGTTACTCTGTGGCATGTGGGATCTTACTGGACGAGGGATCAAACCCGTGTTCCCTACGTTGGCAGGCGGATTCTTAACCACTTTGCCAGCAGGGAAGTCCCCTAAATTATTTCTAATAATGTTTTTGGAGGTGTGTGTGTGTGTTTCTTTGTAGGCGTTCATCATCTCTGAATTGTGACAGTTTTATTTTTTCTTTTCTGATCCCTATGTATTTAATTTCTCTATGTCTTTATTCTCTTACTGCATTGGCTAGTACCTCCAGTACAAAGCTGAATGGTTGAATAGAAGTGGTGATAGTGAGAATGCTTATCTCTTCCTAATTTTAAAAGGAGTGCTTTCATCATTTCCGCATTAAGAGTACTGTTGTTGTAGGTTTTTTATAGATATCCTTTATCAGGTGAAGAAAATTCCTTTCGATCCCTAGTATGCCAAAAGTTATTAATTTTTAAAAAATCATGAATGGGTATTGAATTTTTAATCAAGAATGTGTGCTTTTTCTGCATACATTGAGGTAATCATATATTTAAGTTTTTAAAAATCTATTATGTCATGGGTGGGATAAATTAGGACTTTGGGATTAAGACACACACAACTATATATAAAATAAACAGCAAGGACCTACTGTATAGCACAGGGAACTATATTCAATATCTTGTAATAACCTATAATGGACAAGAATCTGAAAAAGAATGTATATATCTATCTGTATATATATCTATATCTGAATCACTTTGCTATACACCTGAAAGTATCACAATGTTGTAAATCAACTATACTTCAATTTAAAAAAAAATCTACTGTGTGGTATATTACATTTGTAGATTTTAGAATGTTAAACCATTCTGGATTTGGTCTAATTCATATGGGATTTTTGCTTCTCTGTGCAGAAGTGAGATTGGCCTGTGATGTTCTTTTCTTGTACTTGTACTTGTGTGGTTTTGGTACCAAAGTCATACTGGATTTGAAGAAGAAGGTGGGAAGGAAGTATTTCTTCATTCTTTTTATTCTGAAAGAGTTTGAGATTGAAATGATCTCTTCCTTGGAAGTATCTTAGAACTTGCCAGCACACACATCCAGGAAGATTTAAAACTATGAAATTCCTGGGCTTTCCTGGTGGCACAATGGTTAAGAGTCCACCTGCCAACGCAGGGGACATGGGTTCGAGCCCTGGTCCGGGAAGATCCCACATGCCGCGGAGCAACTAAGCCCCCGCGCCACAACTTCTGAAGCCTGCGTGTGCCCTAGAGCCTGTGCCCCGCAACAAGAGAAGCCACCGCAATTAGAAGCCTGCGCACCGCAACGAAGAGCAGCCCCCGCTTGCCGCAACTAGAGAAAGCCCGCGCACAGCAATGAAGACCCAACGCAGCCAAAAATAAATAAATTAATTAATTAAAAAAAAAAATTGTGGCACTGCCATTTAAAAAAAATATACTATGAAATTCCCTCTAAGTACTCCTTTTATTGAGTTCTGTAGGTTTGAGTATGTAGCATTTTTATTATTCAGTTCTAAGAATTTTTATATTTCAGTCATTTCTTCTTCAATCCATGAGATTTTTTAGAGGAGTGTTTTAAAATTTCCAAAAGTACTTTTTTATCTTTTTGTTATTAATGTCTAACTTAATTGCATTGTGGGTGGAGAATGTGGCCTTTTGGTACTGAATATTTGAAATTTGAAAATTTTTTGAAATTTGTTTATATTTGCTTTGGCCTAGGACACGACCAACTTTTGTAAATGTCCGATGTTTTTTTTAAATTTTTAAATTTTTAAAAATTTGTTTATTTGGCTGCACCGGTTCTTAGTTGCGGCATGTGGGATCTAGTTCCCTGACCAGGGGTCAAACCCAGGCCCCGTGCATTGGGAGCACAGAGTCTTAGCCACTGGACCACCAGGAAAGTCCCCCATGTATGTTTGAGAAGATTGTGTATTCTTTGATTGTCAGGTGTGGAAATCAAGCTCTTTAATTCTGAGGTTCACATCACCTATATTTTTACTGATTTTTTTTTGTCTACTTATCAGTAGTTGAGAGAGAGGTTTTGAAATTCGTAAGTTTATCAGTTTTTCACTGCAGTTTTTTTTTTAACATCTTTAATGGAGTATAATTGCTTTACAATGGTGTGTTAGTTTCTGCTTTATAACAAAGTGAATCAGCTATACATATACATATATCCCCATATCTCTTCCCTCTTGCATCTCCCTCCCTCCCATCCTCCCTAACCCACCCCTCTAGGTGGTCACAAAGCACCGAGCTGATCTCCCTGTGCTATGCGGCTGCTTCCCACTAGCTATCGGTTTTACATTTGGTAGTGTATATATGTCCATGCCACTCTCTCACTTTGTCCCAGCTTACCCTTCCCCATCCCTGTGTCCTCAAGTCCATTCTCTTGTAGGTCTGTGTCTTTATTCCCGTCCTGCCCCTAGGTTCTTCGTGACCTTTTTTTTTTTTTTTTTAGATTCCATATATATGTGTTAGCATACGGTATTTGTTTTTCTCTTTCTGACGTACTTCACTCTGTATAACAGACTCTAGGTCCATCCACCTCACTACAAATAACTCAATTTCGTTTCTTTTTATGGCTGAGTAATATTCCATTGTATATATGTGCCACAGCTTCTTTATCCATTCATCTGTCGATGGTCACTTAGGTTGCTTCCATGTCCTGGCTATTGTAAACAAAGCTGCAGTGAACATTGTGGTACGATTCTTTTTGAATTATGGTTTGCTCAGGGTATATGCCCAGTAGTGGGATTGCTGGGTCATATGGTAGTTCAATTTTTAGTTTTTTAAGGAACCTCCATACTGTTCTCCATAGTGGTTGTATCAATTTACTTTCCCACCAACAGTGCAAGAGGGTTCCCTTTGCTCCACATCCTCTCCAGCGTTTACTGTTTGTAGATTTTTTGATGATGGCCATTCTGACTGGTGTGAGATGATACCTCATTGTTTTGATTTTGATTTTCATTACTCTAATGATTAATGATGTTGAGCATTCTTTCATGTGTTTGTTGGCAATCTGTGTATCTTCTTTGGAGAAATGTCTATTTAGGTCTCCTGCCCATTTTTGGATTGGGTTGTTTGTTTTTTTTGATATTGAGCTGCATGAGCTGCTTGTAAATTTTGCAGATTAATCCTTTGTCAGTTGCTTCACTTGCAAATATTCTCTCCCATTCTGAGGGTTGTCTTTTTGTCTTGTTTATGGTTTCCTTTGCTGTGCAAAAGCTTTTAAGTTTCATTAGGTCCCATTTGTTTATTTTTGTTTTTATTTCCATTTCTCCAGGAGGTGGGTCAAAAAGGATCTTGCTGTGATTTATGTCATAGAGTGTTCTGCCTATGTTTTCCTCTAAGAGTTTTATAGTGTCTGGACTTACATTTAGGTCTTTAATCCATTTTGAGTTTATTTTTGTGTATGGTGTTAGGGAGTGTTCTAATTTCATTCTTTTACATGTAGCTGTCCAGTTTTCCCAACACCACTTATTGAAGCGGCTGTCGTTTCTCCACTGTATATCCTTGCCTCCTTTGTCATAGATTAGTTGACCATAGGTACATGGGTTTATCTCTGGCTTTCAGTCCTGTTATTGATCTATATTTCTGTTTTTGTGCCAGTACCATATTGTCTTGATTACTGTAGCTTTGTAGTATAGTCTGAAGTCAGGCAGTCTGATTCCTCCAGCTCTGTTTTTTTCCCTGAAGACTGCTTTGGCTATTTGGGGTCTTTTTTGTCTCCAAACAAATTTTAAGATTTTTTGTTCTAGTTCTGTAAAAAATGCCCTTGGTAATTTGATCTTGATTGCATTGAATCTGTAGACTGCTTTGGGTAGTATAGACATTTTCACAATACTGATTCTTCCAATCCAAGAACATGGTATATCTCTCCATCTGTTTGTATTGTCTTTAATTTCTTTCATCAGTGTCTTATAGTTTTCTGCATACAGGTCTTTTGTCTCCCTAGGTAGGTTTATTCCTAGGTATTTTATCCTTTTTGTTACAATGGTAAATGGGAGTGTTTCCTTAATTTCTCTTTCAGATTTTTCATCATTAGTGTATAGGAATGCAAAAAATTTCTGTGCATTAATTTTGCATCCTGCAACTTTACCAAATTCATTGATTAGCTCTAGTAGTTTTCTGGTGGCATATTTAGGATTCTCTATGTATAGTATGATGTCATCTGCAAACAGTGACAGTTTTACTTCTTTTCCAGTTTGTATTCCTTTTATTTCTTTTTCTTCTCTGATTACCATGGCTAGGGCTTCCAAAACTATGTTGAATAATAGTGGTGAGAGTGGACATCCTTGTCTTGTTCCTGATCTTAGAGGAAATGCTTTCAGTTTTTCACCATTGAGAATGATGTTTGCTGTGGGTTTGTCATATATGGCCTTTATTATGTTGAGGTAGGTTCCCTCTATGCCCACTTTCTAGAGAGTTTTTATCATAAATTGGTGTTGAATTTTGTCAAAAGCTTTTTCTGCATCTATTGAGATGATCTTGTGGTTTTTCTTCTTCAGTTTGTTAATATGGTGTATCACATTGATTGATTTGCATATATTGAAGAATCCGTGCATCCCTGGGACAAATCCCACTTGATCATGGTGTATGATCCTTTTAATGTGTTGTTGGATTCTATTTGCTAGTATTCTGTTGCGGGTTTTTGCATCTATATTCATGAGTGATATTGGCCTGTAATTTTCTTTTTTTGTAGATCTTTGTCTGGTTTTGGTATTAGGGTAATGGTGGCCTTATAGAATGAATTTGGGAGTGTTCCTTCCTGTGCAATTTTTTGGAAGAGTTTGAGAAGGATGGGTGTCAACTCTTCTCTAAATGTTTGATAGAATTCACCTGTGAAGCCACCTGGTCCTGGACTTTTGTTTGTTGGAAGATTTTTAATCACGGTTTCAATGTCATTACTTGTGATTGGTCTGTTCATATTTTCTATTTCTTCCTGGTTCAGTTGTGGAAGCTTATACCTTTCTAAGAATTTGTCCATTTCTTCCAGGTTGTCCATTTTACTGGCATAGAGTTGATTGTAGTAGTCTCTTAGGATGCTTTGTATTTCTGTGGTGTCTGTTGTAACTTCTCCTTTTTCATTTCTAATTTTATTGGTTTGAGTCTTCTCCCTCATTTTCTTGATGAGTCTGGCTAATGGTTTATCAATTTTGTTTATCTTCTCAAAGAACCAGCTTTTAGTTTTATTGATCTTTGCTATTATTTTCTTTGTTTCTATTTCATTTGTTTCTGCTCTGATCTTTATGATTTCTTTCCTTCTACTATCTTTGGGTTTTGTTTGTTATTCTTTCTCTAGTTCCTTTAGGTGTAAGGTTAGATTGTTTATTTGAGATGTTTGTTGTTTCTTGAGGTAGGATTGTATTGCTATAAACTTCCCTCTTAGAACTGCTTTTGCTGCATCCCATAGGTTTTGGATCATCGTGTTTTCATTGTCATTTGTCTCTAGGTATTTTTTGATTTCCTCTTTGATTTCTTCAATGATCTCTTGGTTATTTAGTAACGTATTGTTTAGCCTCCATGTGTTTGTGCTTTTTACGTTTTTTCCCCCTGTAATTGATTTCTAATCTCATAGCGTTGTGGTCAGAAAAGATGCTTGATGTGATTTCAGTTTTCTTAAATTTACTGAGGCTTGATTTGTGACCCAAGCTATGATCTATCCTGGAGAATGTTCTGTGCGCACTTGAAAAGAAAGTGTAATCTGCTGTTTTTGGATGGAATGTCCTATAAATATCAATTAAATCTATCTGGTCTGTTGTGTCATTTAAAGCTTGTGTTTCCTTATTAATTTTCTGTTTGGATGATCTGTCCATTGGTGTAAGTGAGGTGTTAAAGTCCCCCACTATTGTTGTGTTATTGTCGATTTCCTTTTTTATAGCTGTTAGCAGTTAGTTGCCTTATGTATTGAGGTGCTCCTATGTTGGGTGCATATATATTTATAATTGTTATATCTTCTTCTTGGATTGATCCCTTGATCATTATGTAGTGTCCTTCCTTGTCTCTTGTAACAATCTTTACAGTCTATTTTATCTGATATGAGTGTTGCTACTCCAGCTTTCTTTTGATTTCCATTGGCATGGAATATCTTTTTCCATCCCCTCACTCTCTGTCTGTATGTGTCCCTAGGTCTGAAGTGGGTCTCTTGTAGACAGCGTATATATGGGTCTTGTTTTTGTATCCATTCAGCAAGCCTATATCTTTTGGTTGGAGCATTTAATCCATTTATGTTTAAGGTAATTATCAATATGTATGTTCCTATTACCATTTTCTTAATTGTTTTGGGTTTGTTTTTGTAGGTCCTTTTCTTTTTTTGTGTTTCCCACTTAGAGAAGTTCCTTTAGCATTTGTTTTAGAGCTGGTTTGGTGGTGCTGAATTCTCTTAGCTTTTGCTTGTCTGTAAAGCTTTTGATTTCTCCATCGAATCTGAATGAGATCCTTGCTGGGTGGAGTAATCTTGGTTGTAGGTTCTTCCCTTTCATCACTTTAAGTATGTCATGCCACTCCGTTCTGGCTTGTAGAGTTTCTGCTGAGAAATCAGCTGTTAACCTTATGGGAGTTCCATTATATGATATTTGTCATTTTTCCCTTGCTGCTTTCAATAATTTTTCTTTGTCTTTAATTTTTGCCTATTTGATTACTATGTGTGTTGGCATGTTTCTCCTTGGGTTTATCTTGTATGGGACTCTCTGCACTTCCTGGACTTGGGTGGCTATTTCCTTTCCCATGTTAGGGAAGTTTTCGACTATAATCTCTTCAAATATTTTCCCTGGTCCTTTCTGTCTCTCTTCTCCTTCTGGGACCCCTATAATGTGAATGTTGTTGCGTTTAATTTTGTCCCTGAGGTCTCTTAGGCTTTCTTCATTTCTTTTCATTCTTTTTTCTTTATTCTGTTCCACAGCAGTGAATTCCACCATTCTGTCTTCCAGGTCACTTATCCCTTCTCCATCAGTTATTCTGGTATTGATTCCTTCTAGTGTATTTTTCGTTTCAGTTATTGTATTGTTCATCTCTGTTTGTTCTTTTATTTTTCTATGTCTTTGTTAAACATTTCTTGCATCTTCTCGATCTTTGCCTCCATTCTTTTCCGAGGTCCTGGATCATCTTCACTATCATTATTCTGAATTATTTTTCTGGAAGGTTGCCTATCTCCACTTCATTTAGTTGTTTTTCTGGGGTTTTATCTTGTTCCTTCATCTGGTACATAGCCCTGTGCCTTTTCATCTTGTTTGTCTTTCTGTGAATGTGGTCTTTGTTCCACCTGCTGCAGGATTGTAGTTCTTCTTGCTTCTGCTCTATTTCTGTTTTGTAGACAGGTTCATTTGTACCATATTAGATTCCACAAAAGATTTTTAAGTGGAAGTAGTTTATTTTTAAATGGAATAAAAGTTTCATTTTCACCTTACCAGATCTTACTATTTGGGTTGGGTTTTTTGTTTTTCTGTTTTTTCTTTTTTCTTTCCCTATTTTAATTCCTCCCTTCCATTGTTTTTTACTTGTTTGTTTGCTTTTTCATTTTAACTCTGTGTTTTGGGAAATTTCAAATGTACATGCTATATAGAGGATAGCATGGTGAACTCCCAGGGGCCATCACAGATCTTCAACCAATAACAACTCACAGACAGTTTTGTTTCATCTGTATCAACACTCACTGTTCATCCTTCTCCCACCTGTCCCCCCTACCCACAGTGATTTTGAATTTAAAAAGTTTGTTTGTTTTTTTTGTCTGCATTGGGTCTTTGTTGCTGCGCGTGGGCTTTTTCTAATTGTGGTGAGCGGGGCTACTCTTCATTGTGGTGTGTGGGCTTCTTATTGTGATGGCTTCTTGTTGCTGAGCATGGGCTCTAGGTGCACGGGCTTCAGTAGTTGTGGCGCTCAGGCTCAGTAGTTGTGGCACACGCGCTTAGTTGCTTCACAGCATGTGGAATCTTCCCAGACCAGGGATCGAACCCATGTCCCCTGCATTGGCAGGCAGATTCTTAACCACTGTACTACCAGGGAAGTCCCTGAATCAAATCCCATACATCCCTATCACTTCATCTGTATCAGGATGTGTTTTAAAAACCACAATACTTTATCACACTTAAAAAAAATTATCACTTTCAGGGAGTTCCCTGGTGGTCTAGTAGTTAGGATTTGGTGCTTTCACTACAGTGGCCCAGGGTCAGTCCCTGGTCGAGGAACTGAGATCAGCCGTGTGGTGCAGCCAAAAAAAGAAAAAAAACACTCTCAAAATAGCCAGTATTCAGGTATCCCCAGTTATCTCATAGACAGTGGTTCAAGTCAGGATCCATATGCGTCCATACATGTCTCTCTTTTTTCTTTTTTTTCACGAGTCTCTTTTTAATCTATAGATTTCCCTTCCATCTTACCCCCCTGCCCCGCTCTGCAATTTATTTGTGGAAGAAATGGAGTCATTTGTCATGTAGAATGATGTACAGTCTGGATTTTGCTGACTGCCTTCCGTGGCATGCCTAAACTGTTCCTTTTTTCCCATAAATGTGTAATTCGATGGAAAGATTTGATCAGGTTCCAATTAGATTTTTCTTACAAGGCTATTTGAGAGGTAGTGGTGTGTACGTCTATCAGGGGCACATAATGTCTTCTTGGCTCTCTTTTTGCCAGTAGCATCAATGATCACTGCCTAGACCATTAGATTTCTGTACTTATCAGTGTCTCAAAAATTTCCATCTCCTTATCTGTCTGTGCTGCATTCTGAGTCAGTTCTTTAATTATAAATTCCAATTTGCTCTATCATGCTTCCAGGTATTTCTAATCTGCGATTTAGCCAGTTGACTTTTTAAAAATTTTTAAATCATTTCTTTAAAATTCCATTTTGTTTCAAGTCTTTCCATTCCTAATCTTGTTAATTGGTCATGTTTGTGTCTGTACCTTTAACTTCTTTGAACAGTTTTTACAGAACGTACAGCTGCTCTGTATCTGACAGTTCTAACATTGGCAGTCTTTGGAGGTCTAAGTCCATTGCTTATTGTCTGTGCTGACTCTCGTGGTAGCTTGCTTTCTTCTGTGACTGGTGATCTTTGAGTTCTTTTCTTGGTCTTAAGCAGTCATAGGGGCCTAAATTGGGATCGAGGAGATTTCAGAGAAGATTTACCTCTCCTTTTGCAATAGCTGAAAGATGCTGTCCACATGGGTCTACATTGGCACCTCTTTGAGGCTCTTGTGAGAGACCAGGCTCAGCATCCCCACTCAAGGCTAGCATCAGGCTCAGCTTCCCAATAGCAGAGTTGCCATGGCCACTTGCCTTCTGGTAGCCCTGCCTCTCCCAGTTATCCACTTCTCTGGTTCCAGCCCTCTGCTCCCAGCTCAATTTTTTTCAAATGTAATTAAAAAAAAATTTTCTTTTTGAGGAGGGTAATCCTTGGAGATTTCCCCTACTTCTTGTGAGTCTGGCAGTGTCTTAAAGTATATGACCTTTGCAGAGTTTAGCTGTTCTGTTATGGGAGTTTTCTAAGGACCAAGTTGGGCATGATGCCAGAATTGGGGAAAATCTGCCAACACCAGTAAACTCAACTCTGTATGTGTGTATGTTTCTACAGGAATTCATTGAAGAATTGCTGTCTCCCCCCTTTGGGGGTCTGGTGGCATTTGTGAAGGAAGCTGAGGCTTTGATTGAGCGTGGACAAGCTGAACGACTTCGTGGGGAAGAAGGTCTGGGAATGGGGTGGTTGTGATGGGGTCAGTGGAAAGATGAATGGAAAAGAAAAATTCAAGGATACAGATTACATGGGGAGGGTGTCGAGCAGGAAAGAGTGGGTTGGGAGAACACTAGGAAAGAGGGCTTGCATGGTGAGGGTGGCTATGCCTTGGGGAAGACGTAGAGGGATCAAATATCACTTAGCCATGATCTCTTTCCTCCTACTCTCAGCCCGGGTTACTCAGCTAATCCGTGGCTTTGGTAGTTCCTGGAAATCCTCAGTGGAGTCTCTGAGTCAGGATGTAATGCGGAGTTTCACCAACTTCAAAAATGGAACCAGTATCATCCAGGTGACCTGCAGTTCCCAGTCCCCACTCCCACCCCACCCCATCACTGATTTTCCCCCCTCTTTTCTCTGGGCTCGGAATCATACAAATGACCCTTGATCTTCAACTACTAGCTGTGCCCAAAGTTCTGGATGAGCCCTAACCTGACTCCTAATCATCATCCCTAGCACCACGCCAACTCTCATCCCTCTGTGACTTTCTCTGAGCAGGGAGCGCTGACCCAGCTGATCCAGCTCTATCATCGCTTCCACCGGGTGTTGTCTCAGCCGCAGCTCCGAGCCCTGCCTGCCCGGGCCGAGCTCATCAACATCCACCACCTCATGGTGGAGCTCAAGAAGCACAAGCCCAACTTCTGATGCGCCGGACCCTGGGAGCCGCCAGCCCTCTCCATGGACTTCTGTGCCCCATCCCATACCTTTCTTCACCTGGGGGCCCCCTTCCAGTTCTTCCCTTGCCTCCCAGGTCCTTGACATGCCTCACCCTTCCTTCATTCCCAGGACCCTGCCTCATCAGGATAAGCTGAATCCCTTTGGCTTTCAGAATCTCCCATGTCTTCAGGTTTCCCAGGACCACTTCCTCCTGGGCTTCCAAAATGACCTTTATTATTTTTCCAGTTTTGTCATTCCTCTCTTTCCCTCCACTGCCCCACCCCCAGGGCTTTTTTCTTCTCCCAGTAAAACCTTCTGTTTCACTGAGCTCTTGTCACCATGTTATGAGGTGTGAAGCCTCGACTCTTCGAATTGGTGTGGCAAGGGGAGAGACTGCCTCATAATGGTTGATTATTTTTTTTTCTTTTCCCTCAAAGTGAGTTCTTTTCTGTAGCTTTTTGACCTAAGATCTCAGCAACTTGAACACTAACCAGTCCCCTCCTGGCTTGAGAGTTACACCAAGGTCAGTCTGCAGAAAACAATAAATATTTAACATGACATAACACTCTTTTCCCATTTCTTTTCTCCTTCCTCCTGGGGCCTTCAAGTAGCCCCATCTCTGCTCCAGGGTCATCTTTGCTCTCTGACTACCTCCTGGGCCTACATCCCTTCTGGTGGGTGTCCAGAAAGTAGGGGCACACGGTTACCTCTCACCTCTAGCTACCTCAGGCCAAAAGAGTGGCTGTAGTGCTTTTAGGGTGGAGACTGTTTCATGAGTAACCAGCCTGGTGGAGGAAATGGCCCTGGTTAAGGTGGCAGATGCATCAACGGCTGTGCCACCTTGGGCACTGTCCAAGGTCTGCCTTGGCTCCCTGACACCAACACCAGCTCTCTTTGCCTCCTGCCTCCTCAGGCTGACCCTGGGATTGCCTCCTCTCCTTCAGTGTCAGCTCCCTAGCTCCTCTGATGTGGTTGTCACAGCCTTGCTAGGGGGCTGCGGTACCCACACCACTGGGGCATTAGTAGGCCAGGTTTGCAATGTGACCATCTCATCCATTTCTATGACTCGGCGCCTGCCTGCTGCCGCTGCCTGTACACCTCGTTTGAACTCAGACTCTAGACTGGGGAGACATGGGGGCGCCTTAAGTCCTAAGGGGGAAGGCCTGGGCAGTCAGGGGAAAATGGTAATTTGGCGACGCTTCCTCCGCTCCTATAGCCTAATCATTCCCTCCCAGGCCCCGCTTCGGCACTCTGGATGCAGGCCCAGCCCGCCCGCGGAGGCAGAGAGAATAAGAGTACAAAGGGGTCCCGCGTATGGCCTGAGCGCGGGTGGCTGAAAGCGAGGACCGCGCAGAGCGAGGCAGAGCTGGACCGTTTTCTGCCCGCGGGCCCTGCCGATTGGCTGCCGCCGGGTGGGGGTGGGGGGTGCGGTGGGGGGGCGTGGCAGGGTCGCTGGAGCCGCTTTCTCCGGCTCCCGCCGTTTTGGGGTTCCGCCCCATCTCTGAGAGCAGCGCTCTGATTGGCTTTGGGACCCATATCTCTGAGCTTCAGTCTCAAGGACTGAAGAGCCGGGGAGGGTGCAGAGATGGTGGGGACTGAGGGCGGCTCCTGACTGCCTCAGACGCCTCCGGGGCAGAACCAGGACAGTGTCCTTAACTGACCTCACCCAGTGTCACCACCACTTTCCCCCTCCACTCGGCGTCCTTCCAGGTTTACCCTGCCTGACTCTTCGCCCCAGACATTCCCTGAGGCCTGCCCAGTGCTGGGCGGTTGTGTGCTGGGCTCTGGGGGACCGCGAGCTCACCGCTGGGCGCCTCCACCTTCCTGTCCCGTTACTACCCACCAACCCCACCACCACCAGGGGGATCCAGATATTCTCACATTTGACCTGATTCCTGCCCCAGCTCGAGGAGCACAGAAGGGCCCAGGATTTGGGACTTGGGACTAGGGAGACATAAGCTGCTTTGACAGAGCGGTTTCTGAGAAGGGGGTCTCTGGATATCCCACGAGGGAGATTCCTGAGACAGGTGTCTTCATCGAAAGTCAACTAATACTCCGATGGGAGAAGGGCTGTGCATGCTGGCGCCTTGGTTTTCGAAGTTCTGCGCTTCCCTTCTCCTGTCCATCCCTGAACCTAAGTATATACGCTGGACTGATAAGCACGGTTTCTTGCAGGTTTCTTGCTCACTGAGGAGCATTGCTGGAATATGAGGAGGCTCATATTCTGGAGCCTGGAGGCATTAAAGTTACATTGGAGCACACAGTTTTCGGGGACATTGAACTGCTCCGGGAATCCACAGGAGCCCTCTGACCCAACGGTCTCAGGAGGGCATGAAAAGGCGACAGAATCGCGTGAAAGGGAGCCGCGATACCTATATAGACCTCCAGGGGGCAGCATCAACCAGGGGATGGAGTTCTTCATCCGCTCAAACTTGGCCGACTGCTGAAGAGCCCCCTTCATGCTCCCTTCAAGCTGAAGCAACCGAGGGACTTTTCCTTCAGTCTAACAACATTCAGTCCTGTGGCTTAGATGGGTCCTTGTGATCCCCAGGCTGAAACTCATAACTTCTGGCTAACATCACCGCCCCTCAAGCTTCTCCTTCACTTTTTTCCTTTTGCTGATGACAGACACACTGGCCTCACAGACCCAGAAGCATCAGGGATCACTCCTTAGGACGGGACTGTGTCAATATCCTCCTTCCCTTTGCTAACCTGTAAGACTCGTGTCTGTATCTGGCACATCGGTCCCTGTCTTTACCTAGTGTCATATAGGAAGGACCTGGAGGTGTCCTTATGGATTGTAATAGCGCCCCAATGCTAAGGGATCTCTGTCCTTTAAAGAGATATCATTTCCCTCTATTTTTACACCTCAGTGCCCTCAGCTTGTCCTGAGTTATTTCTTAACTGGACTCTCTGGGAAATATCTACTCTGTGTCCAACAGCTCTGTTTCTGCATAAAATGGGGGTGCCCATCTCAGCATCAATTTCAGAGCTATTGAATGTGGACATGTACCCTGAGGACAAAAGAAATAAGAGATTCCTCCTTTCTTCCCATCCTATCAATATGGACCCACCCACCCTCTATTTAAGAAGTGTGGCTTTTCAGATTTTAGGAAATCAGGCATGAGGGGAAGCAGGCAAATTGGCTGGGTTCCAACATAGATTTAGGGTAAAGATTCAAGGAAAGAAGGAGAAAGCAAGACCAAGACAACTTTGAAGGGAAAAATAGAATCAGCTCTCTCCATCCTGGGGAAAATGGATGTAGCAATTCATGTTGCATTTGAGTTTATAGAGTGTTTTCAGATACAAAGTTCATTAAACCAAGGCATATGTATTGATCCCCTTCTCTGTGTTCTGTGACAAGCACTGTAGATTCAGCAGAGAATAAATCAAGGTCCCTGAAATCATAGAGCAGATATGTCATCTCACCGAATTCACACACCTGTCCTTGGAGGTGTTCTTCCTGGTTCATGTGCTGGAGTAAGTAATGAGCCCAACACCACACAGCCGTTCAGTGGTTCGAAACTTCTGTGCCCCAAATTCACCTGTTCCATGACTCCAGGCTGGGAGTCATGGAGCTGAGGAAGCAGCTGTCTGCAGAGAAATAACAAATTAACTCTGGTGAAGTAAGAGTAAATGATTAGAAGGATCTTTACAGAACTGAGGGAAAAGCTGGACAGGCAGGATTTAGAAAGGACAGAAGCCAGGACAATTCCAGGATTTAGGGACCAAGGGTCAGAAGACTGGTGGGCGGGGAGCAACGTGTTCTCCTGACCTGGCTTCCTTTCCACTCTGAGACATCGCTGGCTCTAAGGCAAGGCTCTTAATCAGCATCCCAAAGGATCTGTGAATGAGGATGGGGAAAAGTACTTTTTATTTTCACTAGCCTCAAAGTGAAATTCAGTATTTCTTCAGTTGTCTGTAGAGAATTTTTAAATAATACTAAAATCGACCTTTTATTGTTACCATGCACCAGCAATTCTACAATGATAGTAACAAAGCACTGCTGCCTGTGGTGCAGCGCCCTCCCACTCCACCTCCCTTGGTATATCACCGCACACAGGAGAATTAACTATTTTCAGTTCACATACACACACTTAGCCTTTGGAGATTCCCCTTTACCCTCAACTCTCCCTCTCTCCTGAGGCCTCCTCAACCCGATAGTCTGTAATCCCATCCCCTGCGTGGGCAATGATTTCATGGCCATCAAACCACCTTCCATCAAGGGTTTGAATATAATAACCAGCTTCCTCTGCATTCCTCAAGGACACGTAGTCCACACCAGCTGCGTGCCTAGCAAAGAAAAGGAGTTTCTTAATTTGTCCAGGCTTGGAACACTCCACTCAGAGGTGTTCTCTGACCTCCTTCGGCACCAACGGATCATCCTCTGAATCCACTGGATGAAATATATTTTTGATGATGACAACTCACTCATGGTACATTCTGGTTGGCCCATCTTGCCTCTCAGGTCTCCAGTCCAATTGCTTCTGTTGCAGAGACAGCTTCTTCTTGTAGATTTGAGGCATCATATCACTCCTTCAGCTGAAACTTTGCCACTTTGACCTGTAATGTGTGGCTTCTTAATGTTGTGTTAATTTCTGCTGTACAGCAAAGTGATTCAGTTATACATATATAGTTTTTTTATATTCTTTTCCATCATGGTTTATCTCAGGATACTGAATATAGCTCCTTGTGCTATACAGTAGGACCTTGTTGTTATCTGCTCTATATGTAATAGTTTGCATCTACTAACCCCAAACTCCCTGTCCATTCCTCCCTATAGCTTCCAATTTCATCTTCATCGAAGAGCTGTGATGCAAGATCCAAAGATTTCCTCTTCAAATAACAGCAAAGCCCACCTCCTTTAAGATTTCTTTGATTTTCTTTGTAAAACTTGACCTTAAATTCTTCTGACGATCTCTCATAATAATGCAAAATTTGGATGTCAGCTGTGCAAATTCACCTACTGTAATGTCTAGAGGCAAATTAGATATATAATACATTTGTATTTCTATCTTTGTGGACATGAGACCATCTTGCTTCTTCCTCTTCTCTCCCCTCTTTTTGGGATCAGTGGGTTTGAGGTTTTTCTTGCAGAAGTTCCTCTGCATTCCTAGAATTGACGTCTTGTATTTTTGCGGTAGAGCTAGACATGCAATCATTAGAGAAGCCATAATTGGTCTGATATGTAGCAATGAAACCTTCTGTGATCTTGGGGAACCAAGCCCCCCTCCCAGAGGTAGGCAGTGACCCCAAGCTGCTGCCCCCAAAGAGTCCATTTTTCTACCAGGATCTTCTTGGGTGTCTCTGATCTTGGAGTCATTCTTGCATTTGCAGCTGCTCATCAAACTCCTCATTCCCATCCAAGGGGTGGCTACTTGGCTTTCCTACCTAGCACAGGGCAGAGGCCAGGTGAGCCAAGAGGCTGCTCCCCTGGGCTTGGGAGCCACCACCGAGTTATCTGAAATGCCTGTCCAGACACTGTTCTCAACATTTAACACACTAAGTCACTGGCTCAGCACAACAACCCTGTGAGGTCAGAACTATTGTTATCCCCATTTTACAGCAGAGGAAATGGGGGCCCAGAGACCTTGCCCAAGGTTGTGCATGACAACACTGGGATTTGAATCCAGCAGGTCTTCTCTAGAGGCCACATCCTGAACCGTCACTTCTTATAGCTTCCTAGAGACTAATGAGATGATATCCAGCCTGCCTCCCATCCCTGTTTTTATATTTAAGAGTGAAAATGTAAACTCCCTGGCCCACCTACTCTACCGCGTTGTTGTCTCCACCACACTCTGTGCTTTCTGGCTCTGACCCACGTGCCCCCTCCTGAACCCACCCTCGTGCCCTCTAATAAGCTGGGAGTCTCCTCCTACCCTTCACTTCTCCTTGGAGTGCCCCCTCCACTTCCTGGCTTTAACCGAAATTGAACTCTCCCTGGAGGGTACTACCTCCTCTGCAGGCTTCTGAAATGACAGCTGTTTATTTTCTTATAGGTGAGGGTGCTTTCATTGCTCCAGATTGCTGCCTCCAGACCCTCCTCCTCCACCCCACCCCACCCCCAGTTTCTGCTTTAAAATAACCCTCTGCCTCCGGGGCTCAGCCATTGGGCTAAATTGCTGTCTTCCTTTTTGCTACTGTCTGTCCCCTCCCAGACCTCTCCATCTCGCTCAGGAGGACTCTGGCACTCAGCAAACTGTCTGTCTCTTCCCATCTCATTGTCCAAGGAGGGGACCTGTTGCCCACCTGACGTCTGAACACCTTGGTGACTTCATGCCCTGGACCTTCTCCACTCCGACTTGGCCACCCTTCCTCACTGTCACACCCTGGACCTTGTCATCTGCAGCGGCTCCTCCAGAATCACTCAACCCCCATCTCCTAAGCTTCCCCCCTTCAGTCTCTCCTCCTCTCGCAACCATTTCTCAGTCTCCCGGGACCTCCGGGTCACTGGTGCCTCCCTTCCTCCAGCCCATCAGCCCCACCTTATGTGGCTACACCTGTGTGGTCCTTCATTTCATCAGCTCTCTCGACAGTATCCTGAACTGCCTTGCCCCGCTATATTTCCATCCTTTGTATGTCTCAGGCAAAACCTCAACCCTGGTGAGCCTAATGATCTCAGGAGTTTATTCTTCAAGCTAAGAAGTGTTGGAGGAAGTCTCGAGCCAGGAAATGGTCACCACTCCTCATTCGTGGTCCCTAAGAGGCATTGCTTCGTTAACCAGTCACATCAGGCTGGTCATTGGCTACATTAAACTCCCTGTTCCTGGAGCCTATGAGATGCCTCTCTGTCTCCACCTCACATTCAGTTGATGATCTTGCTCTTACATCACAGAGAAAACTGAAGCCATTAGAGGTGGACTCCTTCAATCACGTGTTACCAAATCCACATAGCACCTGTGCCCATCTCTCCCTGTTCCTTCAGAAAAGAGCGATGGTTTTCCAACTTGGCGCATCAGAATTACCTGGAGGGCGTGTTAAAACACGTTTCCTATTCAGCGGGTGGGTGGCTAGAATTTTCAGTTGTAACTAGTTTCCAGGTGACGCTTGATGCTGCTGGCTGGGGACCCCACTTTGAGAACCACTGGAGCAGAGGCACTGCCCTCCTCCTGCCCAAAGCCAGTTTCTCTACCCGTGACTGCATCCCATGTCCTTGATTACCCTCCCCCTTTTCCCCTCCTGAATCTTCAGCCTCTCCCTCTCAAAATAAAACACAAAAAACCAACCCCCACCTCCACCTCACCTCCTCCTCTGACCACTCCCTGTACCTCTCCATCCCCTCACCCAGCCTCACTCTCTCGCACACAGCGCGTGTACATTGATGGGATCCTAATTTGAAAAGACATGTATAAAAGACATTTGGGGGTTCATCTGAGTATATTCTGTACATCAGGTGGTATTAGGGACTGACTGTTATTGCCTTAGCTGGAGGAAGTCCTTATTTTGAGGCCATGTGTGCTGAAGTGTTCACGTGTGAAGTGTCACGATCTCCTAAATTTTCACATGGTTCAAGGACTAGATCTAAATATGTAAATATTTGTATGTATGTATGTATAAAGGATAACGATTTTAAATTAAGTGGTGGATGTACAAGTGATCATTATACTATAGTTTCAACTTTTCTGTATGCTTGAAACTTTTCATAATAAAAAGTTGGGGGAAAATTCTCTCTCTAGTCCCTCACTTCCACTCACACCTCAACCCTCTTGGGCTGGTGTCCACCTCTCCCAGGCCACACAGGTGCTTTTTTTTATGACCCTCATTTCATTAAATCCATTATTTAGTTTTCTTCTGCTTGACCTCCCTCCAGTATTCAATGCTTTTGACCAATTCTTTTATTTATTTATTTATTTTTGGCTGCGTTGGGTCTTCGTTGCTACACGCAGGTTTTCTCTAGTTGCAGCAAGCCGGGGCTACTCTTCGTTGCGGTGCACGGGCTTCTCATTGCGGTGGCTTCTCTTGTTGCAGAGCACAGGATCGAGGTGCCTGGGCTTCAGTAGTTGTGGCGCGCGGGCTTAGTTGCTCTGCGGCATGTGGGATCTTCCCGGACCACGGCTTGAACCCATGTTGCCTGCATTGGCAGGCGGATTCTTAACCACTGCACCACCAGGGAAGCCGTTGACCAACTCTTCATTGAAACACAGTCTTTATTTGGCTTCCAGGACTGAGCACTCTCCTGGGTTTTCCCCTCTCACTCTGGCTGCTCCCTGCTCCTTTGTTGGCTCATCCTGCTCTATTTGGTCGTATTGGAGATCCTCAAGGGTCCTGAGCCCTAGACCCCTCCTCTTCTCATGCTACACTCTGCCTCCAGGAGATCCATCACTCCTGACCTACGGCTTCAGTTGCTATCCGCTGATCACTCTCAAATTTATGTCTTTCCTCTGATCTCCAGACTTGTGGATCTGACTCCCTACCTGGCATCCCTACTTGGATGTCTCAAAGGTACCACAGACTTAGCATATTCAAAAGTGAATATGTAAAAGTGAATTCGAAGTGAATATGAATATGATCACAAACAGTGTCATGCTCAGATCTGGACCACAGGGGCCCTGCTCTGGTCCACAGACTTTAGGGGACCTCACCTATCATGTGCCACATTTATGAAGCCACACCTGGGCACCTTTGTCACTTGGGATCCGGCCCTCAGTTCTGGCACAGCACAACCTGAAACCCTGAACTTCTGCTCTCATAATTAACATCCTTATGGCCCCAGGGAAATGCTTCTGCAATCTCTTACCCTATATCCTGGAAACAAAAGATGACTACAACCGAATCCTGAGAAAGTTTGAGGTTGTGTCTCTGCCAGATTCCAAAGCACACACTTTTGGGAGGTGGGGAGACGTTAAGCAGTAGAAGCTCATTACAACAACCCAATTGAGCAAATCTTCATGGCTGCATTGCCTCTGTTGCTTTGTATCTTTTTCTTTAAAAATAGTAATTTAAAAAAGCATTACAGTTATAGCTAAAGCTCATCCCATTCCTCTCCTTTCTAGGTGGGAATTATCATTCTGAAGTCACTGGGAATTATTCCCATGCATATTTTCTACTTTAACAAACAGGCTTTTGTTAATATAAGTGTAATTTATTTATTTTTGGCTGCGTTGGGTCTTCATGGCTGTGCGCGGTCTTTCTCTAGTTGCAGTGAGTGGGGGCTACTCTTCATTGTGGTGCACGGGCTTCTCATTGTGGTGGCTTCTTTTGTTGCGGAGCAAGGGCTCTAGGCGCGCGGGCTTCAATAGTTGCAGCATGCAGGCTCAGTAGTTGTGGCTCGCTGGCTCTAGAGCGCAGGCTCAGTAGTTGTGACACATGGGCTTAGTTGCTTAACCACTGTGCCACTAGGGAAGTCCCAACAAATAGGCTTTTTTTAACATGTATCATTGTTTGTGTATTTTAAAACACATAAATATCATACAACATCCACTTTTGCAACTTTCTTTTACTTATATGTTGGTAAATAAGTCATTTATTTTAACTGCTGTGTAGCAGTCCACTGTAAGAATAAACCGTACTTTATCCATTCCTTTAAGGACAGATTAGGATGTTTCCACGTTTTCTTGACAATCACATGATACTGCAATGCCCATTCTTATCCTTGCCTCCTTGTACATATGTAGAAATTTTTTTTAAGAGTTATGCATGATCAGGGTTTGTTTATTTATTTAATTTATTTTTGGCTATGTTGGGTCTTTGTTGCTGCGTACGGGCTTTCTCTAGTTGTGGCGAGCGGAGCCTACTCTTCATTGTGGTGCGTGGGCTTCTCATTGTGGTGGCTTCTCTTGCTGCGGAGCAAGGGCTCTAGGTGTGCGGGCTTCAGTGGTTGTGGCTCACGGGCTCAGTACTTGTGGCTCACAGGCTCAGTAGTTGTGGCTCGTGGGCTCTAGAGCGCAGGCTCAGTAGTTGTGGTGCACGGGCCTAGTTGCTCCATGGCATGTGGGATCTTCCCGGACCAGGGCTCGAAACCGTGTCCCCTGCATTGGCAGGCGGATTCCCAACCACCGCACCATCACGGGATCCCCTATAAATGTTTTCCTAAGGAATACATCTAGAAGCCGGAGCACTGGGTTTTAGGGTATGTGTATTTTCAGCATTAAGTGTTGCCAAATTTCCCTTCAAATTTGTTATAGCTGTTCACACTTCAAGCCAAAATGGATGAGTTCCTAATATCCCACATTTTTGTCAACACTTGGTGTTATCAGAGTTATTTTAATTTTGCTGATTTAGTAAAGTAGTATCTCATGGTTTGGGTTTGCATTTCTGCATTATTAGGGAAGTTGAGCATCTTTTCCTATGTTTATTAGCTATTTGGCTTCCTCTTTGATGACTTACCTGTTCATAGCTTTTGCTCATTTCCCCCTGCCTTGTCCTTTTTTTTTATTGATCTGCAAGAGTTCTTTATAAATCCTGAATACCCATCCTTTATTGGTCATATAGGTTGTAAATAGTCTCACAATCTGTGGCTTGTCTTTTTGTTTTGTTGTTTCTTGTCTCATAGAAGTTAAAATTTTTTTTAATGTAGTTGTATGTGTCAATCTTTTATTGCCTGTGTTTTTGTATCTTGTTTAAGAAATCCTTCCCTATGCTGATATCATCAATGTATTCTCTTGTATTTTCTTTGAAGAACTCAAAGTTTTCTTTTTCACATATTTAAGGTATCTGAAATTTATTTTTGGATCTGTTGTAATGCACGGATCCATTTTGTTTTTCATTTGGATAGCCAGTTAACCCCAGACAAGTCAAGAAATAGTCCATCCTTCTCCACTGACTTATGTTCCTTTTGTCATATACAAAGTTCTCATATCTCTGCGGGTCTGATTCTGGACCCGTGGTCTATCTATTTGTCCATGTGTCAGGCCTACACTGCTTAAATCACTCCAGCTTTAAATCTGTGATATACGGTGAGGCAAACACTCCAGTATTCTTGCACTTCAAACTTGTTTTGACTTTTTTTGGCCATTTACTCTTCCACAAGAATTTAAAGAACAGCTTGTTAAATAGAATTTAGATTAGAATTGTACTAAATTCTAGAACTTTTTTTTTTTTTTTTGCGGTACGCGGGCCTCTCACTGTTGTGGCCTTTCCCGTTGCGGACAGGCTCCGGATGCGCAGGCTCAGCGGCCATGGTTCTTGAACCTAGCCGCTCTGCGGCATGTGGGATCTTCCCGGACCGGGGCACGAACCCATGTCCCCTGCATCGGCAGGCGGACTCTCAACCACTGCGCCACCAGGGAAGCCCTCTAGTACTTTTGATTAGAATTGTACTAAATGTATAGATTTTGATTAGAATCGTACTAAATGTATAGATTTGAAAAAAACTAATCAGCTGTATATTGAATTTTCCTCCTCATGAGCATGGCATATCTCTCCATTCTTTTTTGTCTTCTCTTCATGTTCTCCAATAGAGTTCTATAATTTTCTCCATAAAGCTCATGCACATATTTTGCTATATTGATTCCTAAGTACCTTATAGTTTTTGTTGCAATTACAAATGGTATTTTCTTAAAACAAAATTTGTTTATTGCTGTTGTATAGCCATACTGATGTTTGACTATTCATCTTGCCCCCCAAAAGGGTGTTAGTTTTAATTGTTTGTAGGTTCTCATAAATTTTCTATGTAAATAATCAATCATCTATGTATAATTATGGCTTTACTTCTACTTTTTCTTATTGTGCTAGTTCAGACCACCACCACCCCCAGCACAAGTTGAATAGAAACAGTAAAAACTAGTATCTTTGTATTAGTGTTGGAAGTTATTTTCTATTCCTAGTTAGCTAGATTTGTTTTTTAAATCATTAGTGTTAAACTTTATCCAGGTGCATCTCTACATATTGGGACAATCATATTTTTTCCTTTTAATATGTCAATGCTGTAAATATCATTAATAGATTTTTTAAAGTAGACCATCCTTGTATTCCTGGAATAAACTCTGCTTGGTCACACATACACACGTGCATATATACATGCACTTGCACAAACTCCATTGGATTCAGTTTGCTAATATTTCATTTAGGATTTACAATCTTATAAGTTCAATTGGTCCTCTTTCTCCATTGTCTGGGACGGTCTATATAAATAAATAAACAGTTCCTTGAAGAGTTAGCAGAATAATATACTTATAAAGCCATTTGGGTAGTGTGTGTGTGTGTGTGTGTGTGTACTTAAAATTTCTCATTCAATTTATTAGAATTTATAGAGCTGTCAGGCTTTCTATTTCTTCTTGAGTCAACTTTGGCTGTCTTTCATCTAATTTCCCCACCTGTTCAGGACTGAGACCTCATCTGTCTCTGGGTGGCTGGTGAAACAGAAAAGGTTGACAGAACCTGTTCCTTCCCAGCCCCCTCCTAGTAACCGTAGCCACAGTCAGCTCACCCTCTGGCTTTCAGTTTTCTCTTTGTTTCTAGCACCTGGGATTTTACTTTCCTTTTGAGAACTCAGTTATATGTTTAATTTTTTTCCTTTTTATCAGTATTTCTAGGTGATGGTGCTTTTAGATTTTTCCACATCCTCCATCTTGCTTGATTCTGAAGTTGTTCCCATTTTACAGATAAGAAGGCTAGGGTTCAGAGTGGTTTAAAAGCCAGCTGAAGGTCACACTGCTAATCCTTTTACCTAGTTATTGAACCCAGATTTCTGGTTCTGAATCCTCCGCTGTTGCCATATTATTCCATGCTGCCTTCTGAAGCCAAAGGGGCAAAACCAGGAAGGGGCATTAGGAAGTCAAAGGGAGAAGGGGTCTCATGGACAAGGTGGAGGAGTCTGGGACGGAGGCTCAACCGTGGACGGACAATGCCAGGAAGCGTGGAGGAAGGAATGGTGTTAAGGAAATGACATATGGGACTCCTGGGCTGCAGCTTTTGGAGGGAGAATCACGGCCTCAATCCATCCTGAGATCCTGAAATATGCGTCCCCTGCCCCAGATCCAGGCATGCATGCATCCTTTCAACCAATATTTCAACTCCATATTCATAGAGTGTCCAGTTCCAGGTCCAGGGAATGACAAGAGTGAGCATCTGCAGTCCTGGCTCCTGCCCTCAGGGAGCTTACGTTCCATGGGGAGCCAGACACCAATCGAGTAATCCCCAAAAAACACAGATCTGCGACCACACACAGTACCTCGGAGAAAGAGTGCGCCTTGGTGTGGGAGCTCAGAGGAGGGGAATTTGACCCGAAAGGAAGGTCTGAGTACCTTCCCTGAGGATGTGGTAAAGGAGCTGAGATCTGAAGAATGCACAGGAGCTAACTTAAAAGAGAAATGGAAGAAGCCTTTCGGGTGGAGGGCCCAGCCTGCGGGAGGAAGCACGCCACGGTGGAGTAGAGCGCTAGGGAGTGACAGGAGTGAATAGTGGGAGGTGAGGCTGGAGAGGCCGGTGGGGCCACACCCCAAGGGGCCTTAGAGGCCAGGTTAAGGACTTGGGTCTTTAACTTAAGGTCGGTGGGAAACCATTGACTGTGTTTCAGCAGGGTGCCTGAAACCATCAGATTTGCATTTCAGAAAGGTCTCTCTTACTCAGGCATGCCTCTTGTTTCAGAGAAGGTCTTTCCGGCCTCTCCAGTGATCTCAGTGATTCAGAGAAGAGCCAGACAGTCCAAGTGGTCGCTGGCCCAGGGAGGTGGAGGGATGGAGAAGAGTGGACAGACTTGAGAGATATTATAGTGGATACACTCGTTAGGACTAGATTCAATATTGAGATGCTCACCACGAACACCTGAGATCACATGCTTCAAAGGCGGGGCCACATCACACACCTGTTTGTGGTACCCAGGTCCTAGAACAGTCCTGACACATGGTGGACTCAATACATAGTTTCTGAAAGGGTGAAACTGACCAGCGGTCTCCCAAGTGATCCTTTTACCTTAGAGGTTCTTTCATCCCTTCCTGCATGTGGCAATAATCAGCCTCTCTGATACATCATCGGGAGAAATCTGCCAAGTTCTAAAGAGTTTTCTTTGGGGGAAGTTAATACAAGAACTAAGGTCTACCTTATCCTTGAACATGAACAATAACAATAAATTTACTGAAGGTGCTGCCCAAGGCGGAAACTCCCCTAGCAGAACCTCCTACAAGAGTGAATGATGACGTGCCATCCTCGGGGCCACGCTGGGCCCCAGGGTGCCAATCTGGAGGGGATGCTCCGTGGGACTCCCTGCTGACTCTTGTTCAAAACCAGTTTCCCAGCACATGAAGAAGACAGTAAGTGAGGAATCCTGCGGAAGAAGTGCAAATGCAAGGAAGTGCTTGTACTGGCCAGGTGTTTCTTGTCTTCTTCCACACAGCCCTGTTCTACTTTTTCCACACCCAGAACCTCCCACTTTCTCCCCCAACCTCCCTTGGCTTCTTCCACTGGTCTCCATCTCCTCCATTTCCCTTCCTTCTCCTTGGATACATGCCTCTGCCTATTTTCACCTTTCAATAAGAGGCCCATGGTGCTGCTGGAAAAAGCAGCCTCCGTCTGGGCTTTATTCTTAGTGTGAAATGCAGTGAAGGTCACAGAAAGCCCTGAAACAGGGCCCGTGGGTCCAGGAGTGGGCACAGGGAGATGGCCTCATCCGATGGGGTGCTGGGTGTAGCTTTAGCACCGGAGGCAATGAGCAGCCAGCGGCCTCTGGGGGAAGTGATGGGGTTGGGTGGGATTTGTGGGCAACTAGAATTTGATGGTGGGGGTTGTCATGGAGATCTCTGGGGATTCAGTTATCTCTTTAAAAAATCCCTTCAAGAAAATCCCGGGAAATCTGATCCATCCGTGATGGCAGTAGGTCTCAGGCAGCCTGGTTAAACTTCTCAGATGGAGGACAGGAGATTGGAAGTACAGATTCTTTTCTAAGAAACAGGAAAAGCTCTTTTCCTGGGGGATTAGATTGTGGACTAGAAGTGAGGTGGACCTGGCCATTCCAGCCCTGAGTAGGTTCCGGTGAGACACTCTGATCACCTAATGTGGTGGCTCTGGCGGGGATGGGGTGGGTCAGGGAGCCATGCCCCATTATGCCTCCCACAGAAGAGGCAAGTCACTCCGACTGTGGAGGGAGTCTGTCCCCAGGGCTGCCCTCCTGGAGTGCTGCGGGGTTGGCGGCCCGCTCTGTTCATCCCTGTCCTTCCCACTGGGTGTGGACGGTTGTCAAAGCAGAAGGGGGCTCTGAGTGAAGCCACAGCCATGGAGCCCAGAGCCATAGGGCCTGTCACCTGTGTGGGAGTGCAGGGGCAGGGTCAGGTGGCCCCGTGGCTGCAGCACTTCCCACACTGGGGGCAGGGAAAGGGCCTCTCACTCAAATGGACCAGGCGGTGCTGGGAGGGGTGGGAGCATGACAAAAGGAGGCTCCACAGTCCAGGCCAGAAAAGGGTTTTGGGGTGGGGGCAGGGGCTGCTGGGAGGGACGTGGGACAGGGTCAGCTGTGACAGCAGAGGGGTCAAGGGGTAGATGGGGAGCTGGAGGTCTGTCCTGCCTTCTCCTTCTCCTCTGCCTTGGCTCCCAGCCTGTAGGGGAGGGGGATGAAGGTGAGAGCAGCCAGGAGGAGGGGGAGGCAGAGAGACCAAGGTGGCGCAGGCAGGCTGAGCCCCGCCCTGAGGAACCCAGGGCACAACTTTCCCGTTAGCAGTTTGCCAGGGTTTTGAGGGCAGCTGGGTGACAACCAAGCCCTCAGGGTTAGGCCTCACCTGGGCAGGGGTCTCCTTTGGTCCTGGGCTCTGGGGCTCAGCTTCTGCACTTAGACACATAATCTGCTACGGTTTGGGGACCAAGAAGCCTGAAAGAGACAAAATGAGGGGGAGACTAACAGAGAGAGAGGCTCCCCTCCCCCACAGGCCCCCCACCTACTTCCTTCTTCCCTCCCGTCCATCCAGCCTGGTGGCACCTCCTCTGAGAAGCTCTTCCTGACCACCCTGCGGCTTCCAGTGATGCCCCTGCCCTGAGGCCTGGCATCCCTCCAAGGGGACACTTGTCATTCACTGTAAGGACCAGAGCATCTACTGCAGGGGTTCTGGGCCCCGAGCACATCAGATTCACATGGAGGGCTTGTTAATACACAACTGCGGGCCCCACCCCGCAAGTCCCTTTCCTATGCGAGGTCGTGTGGTTTCTAAGTGGCGAGGTGGAGATTTGGACCCCGATCAGTCTGAATCGAATGTCTTTCTTTCTCCACCTTGCTCCTCTGGGTAGTTGCTCTCCTTTTATCCTCTGTATCTTGTCTCTCAACAAAATAATCAGGTTCCCTTTTGTATACTTTGTGTCTCTCACTTTGCCTCACCCATAGGTGCAGGCTTCACTGACAGAGGCTGAAAGACTTGGGGAGCTATCTCAGGGAGTGGGGGTGGAACAGAATTGGAGCAACCCCCGCCCCCTTCTGCCAACACTGGGGAAGGGGAACGCCTGGTCAGGTCAGGTCAGGCAGTCATTTTTTCTTTGTTGTGGGCAGAGGAGATGGACCTGGAGCAACAGTTCTGTATGTCACTCACATGGTGCCATCTAAAGAAACAGGCAGCCTGCGAAGTTCAGCGTCTCGGGGGCAGAGGAGGGTGACAGAGCACTGGCAGCAGAGAGGGGTCCGAGGAGGAGCGTGAGAAGCGGAACGGCGGAGAGGGTGGGCCGTGGTGTGGACTGGGGCCCTAGGAGAGGAGAGACGGGGGACCAAGGCTCGCAGGCGGCTCCAGAGTGAAGCCAGAGGGCGGGGGAAGAGGCTGAAGGGCCACCGGGTCGGGTAGGGCTGGCGAGAACGAGGAGAGTGAGGAAGTGTCGCTCCGGGCAGCCGCTGGAACCAGAAGAGAAGCCGGGTTCATTCCAGACTCTTCGGCTTCCACCTCGGTACCTCCCGCGACTCCTCGCCATCGTTTTCTCTCCCTTGAAACTCCGGGAGCGACACCCACCTTCCTCCCGCCCTCACATCCCGGGAGCGTCGCCCCCCTGGATGCCTGGGGTGGGAGAAAAGGGGAGCCAGGATCGGGGATCCAGGGAGGCGGGGGTAGAAAGGGGCTTATACGAGGGTGAAGTGGGTGTTGTCTATTTCTACAGGGCGAGAGGTCTCGGGGGTGGGCGCCCGGTCACCTGGGCTGGAGGGTACCCCCTGCGTCCGTCGTACTGAGGGTGAAAGGGACGACGGGCAGCAAACGAGAAACGCCAAGCGTGGAGTGAGGTGCCCTCGGGCCGGCGAGTCTGACGCCGAGGCTGACTCCTTAGCCGGGAGGGCCGAGACTAGACTGAGCGAGCCACGGGAATTTGGGGCGGAGTGGGGTGGGGGCGCGAAGGGCAACGGAAACAGGAAGTGAGGGGCAGAGAGGCCAAAGCGGGTGGCGGGAGGCAGCGTCAGTCCCTCCTGGGGAGGCGATCCTCTCCACCTCGCCGGGGCGTGGCGCGCTACGTGGGCCCCGGACCCCGCCCGCGGAACTCGAGGCGTGGGGGATGCGGAGCAGCGAGCGCTTTACTGGATGCCCCCACCTGGGCTCTCCGCTGCCGCCGGGACCGGCACAGAACTACAACTCCCGGGCAGCCCTCCCTCCGCTCAGCCCCGCGGCTCGGCGGGCACCGACCGGCTCGCTCGCTCCTGGGAACTGTAGTCCCTGGCCCTGCCCGTCTTCTTCGGGAGGCTACCCGGGGGCGGGATATGTGCAGGGAGGTTGTCGCAGCCCTCCCCCCATCCGCGCCTTTTCTCTCCAGCTTTAGAAACCAGCTTCTCGCAGGGACGAGGAATTGTACCCCTTCCAAACATCTCGGGCCTGCCGCGTCACCCTCTTGAGCCACTTTCCTTCTTTCCCTGTGGTATTGAAACCCGGAATCTCAGCCTGGGCATTCAGGTCATAGGGGGAAATCTTGGGATCTGACTTCACACCTCTCGGCTCTCCACCCTGTCTCTTACAGCTTCACAGGTCCTTCCAATTTTCGTTCACATTTGCTGATCTGAAGGTTCAGGAAAATGGGATCTACACACCATGAATACCCTTTGACATTTCCTCCCCATTTCCAAGGCTGATTCTACATGATTTCTAGGGTTCCCTCCCCGATCTTTGTTTTCCTCTCCTTCTACTAACCCCCTGATAAAGAGACACAAAACCACAGGTTTCAAAGAGGAATAAAAGCAAATTTGTTGTTGTTGGAAGGGCATGATGGGAAGGGCTCTTCACCCTTCCCAACATCTTGCATGGATGGGAGGTTGGGGGCAATAGAAAAGGCAGTAGATGGGGGCGCAGGCCCCACTCTGTACAATATAGAAGAATCTGATATAGATACTTTGTATAAAAGCCACTTGTCCTCATTTGTGTCCTCTTGCTGGCTGGCCGGGCTGGGGGGCTCTGGGGGACAAAGAAGCTGGGTGGTGGGCCAGGACTCAGGGACACCCCATGGTCCCCATCCCCTGGCTGTCCCCTTGAGGGGTCACTTTGGATCCTTGGTGGGGGCATAGCAGAGCTCCAGTGGTCGGGACACTTTCCAGAACTTCTCATTCACCAGCTCCAGGGTTAGCGAGCCATTCAGTGTCTACAGAGGGGGTGGATGGGGGAGGAGAGGGAAGAGGAAAGTAAGTTGGGAAAGATAGTAAAGGAAATGAATGAGAGGAGAAAAAAAAAGGAAGAAGGAATAATAAATGGGGCAAATCACGGACACGGATGATGGGGAAGAAGGATGGACAGAGAAGGGAGAGATGGGAGATGCAGAGGGAGAAGAGGGCTGGTCAGTTAGGAGGTCAGGATCTCGGTTCTGCGTCCCCAGGCCACTCTCCCTCCTCTCCTCTCACACCGCTGCCCTCAGAGGCTCTCACCGTGAAAGCTCCGCCCCCGGGGGCGATGTAGATGGTATACTGCTTTTCGCTGACACCCTCCAGACTGGGCAAGGCAGGCTCTTCAGGGCCGTCACCTCCTCCGGCGCCCCCCCCCCCCCCCCCCCCCCCCTCAGGTCCTCCGGCGTCAGAGGCGCCCCCTCCAGGCCCTCCTGGCTCCCCCGCCTCTTGCTGCTGCCTCCGTTCGAGGGCAATGCGCAGGGCCAAGTACTTGGAGAGATGGTCCACTGTGGCATTCCCAGTTGTCTTCACATACCTGGAGTGGGAGAGAGGGCAGGTTGAGGGCACAGGAAGCCTCAAATGGAGAAGGGAAGTTGGGGATTTCCCAAAGGGCCTCTGGGTTAGGGATTCTTTCTGGGTTTGGGCGAAGCCCAATTCTGATGGAAGATCATGAGACCTTTGGTTTCTCAGTGGTCTGGGGAAGGACGAAGCTCTCACCTAGTCTGGCAGTATTCTCCCTTCTCCACGAGCAGGGGGTGGGGCCGGAACACGAGCTCAATTTCTCCACCTGGCTCTGGGGGACTGGGAGCCCCGGGAGGGCTTGGGGGGCCCAGGGTTCCCCCTCCCAGGGTCCCTCCCCGGTCACCAGAGTCTTCAGAACCGGCACCCCCACCCACCCCACCAGCGCCACCTCCCCCTGTCCCTACGCTGCTCCCCCCTGCGCCCCCTCCACGGGGTCGCTTGGGAGCAGGGCCTGGGGCAGAGTCAGGGGCGGAGTCTGAGCTCACATCCTCTCCATCCCCCTCTCCCTCCCCAGGCTCTCCTTCCCCCCCACTCATCGTTGTGGTCTGATCTGACCCAGGCATCGGCCGCCTCACACGCTGGGCCCTGTGGAAACAAGTGGTTGAGGTTAGAAAGCACCAAGGATAAGGGGTTTAGATTTTAAACTTCAGAGAATTAAGAGATCAGGGAAATCTTAATGATGATACCTAATATTTATTACATACTGACTACATGCTAAACACATTGTTAAGTATTTTGCACTGATTGCCTCAAATTATACAAATCCTATGGACACAGGTAATTATATCATCTCTATTTTATGGTTGAGGAAACTGAGGCTTAGAGAGGTTAAATAACTAGTTTGAGACCATAGTCTCTTTGCCTCTCAAAGCGTGGTCCAAGAACCAGTAGCACAGCCTTGTAGAGATGCAGAATCTCAGGCCCAACTTGTGACCTACTGAATCAGAATCTGCATTTTTAACAAGACTCTCAGGTAATTTAGATGCACATTAAAGACTGAGTGATGCTGGACTAGGAGGTGATTTAATTCCCAGCAGTGTGAACTCAGAGCTCATGCTCAAAAAGCACTCTACTGTTCTAACTTCCAGAAAGTTAGAAGATGAGCTATTTCCTTAAGAACAGTAGTACAAGCTACAGTTTACATCCATGACCTCCAGGCGTGACAGTTAAGACTGTGATCAGCACTCAGGATGCTGAGGCTTAGAAGCAAAGACAGCCCCAGGAGTCTGACCCACGGATCTGTCCCATCAGCACCGCTGCCACCTTCTTCGTGGCCCCCGAACCTGTGCATGGCCTGCATTCGCAGCCCCTCCTCAATGCTGGAGCTCAGCGCCTGCTGGTTGTGCAGGCGGCTGAGGCGGATGAGCACCCTGTCTTGGTGGGCCTCATATTCCTCCCGGCTGGGGTAGATCTTAGAGATCAGAGCATCAAAGTTGGGGTCTGGCCGCAGAGACCGCTTGGATACCAGCTTCTTTCGGCAGGTAGGGCACTCCTTGTTCCTGGTGTGGGAGAAAGGAGGCCCTGAGGAGTCAGTCACCAGGGCATGGAGGGTCCAACTCTTGTCCCCCTCCCCCCATCTCAAACCTTTCCCTCCTGTTACCCGCTGCGCAGGGCCGTGACAATGCAATCAGAGCAGAATCGGTGGAGGCACTCCTTGGTTGTCATCGTATTCTTCAGCATGTCCAGGCAGATGGGGCACATGAGCTCTGAATGCAGTGACCGAGGGGAAACTGCAATTTCTGTGCCATCCATGATGGCTTCCTGGAGGCGTCGATGAGTGGAAAGGTGGTGGGTGGGTTGGGGGGAAAGGGGTTTTAGAAACAAGTGGTCCATGAAATTGGAGTCTTGAGAAATACAGTGAGATGTCAGAATCTGGGTACCTCACGTTGGCCACATGAGGAAATTGGGAATTCTAAGAGTAGGAGCTTTGGAATAGGAGGATCTGAGGTTTGGTAATAGGCCTGGGGATGGGCGTGGCACAGATTTTCCATCTGTGGAAGACTTACTTGGTCAACAGAATTTCTTACAGTGCAGTCCTGGTACTACCTATATCAGAATCCCCTAGAATGCAGGTTAAAAATGCAGATTCTGGGGCTTCCCTGGTGGCGCAGTGGTTGAGAGTCAGCCTGCGGATGCAGGGGACACGGGTTCGTGTCCCGGTCCGGGAGGATCCCACATGCCGCGGAGCGGCTGGGCCCGTGAGCCAGGGCCGCTGGACCTGCGCGTCCGGAGCCTGTGCTCCGCAGTGGGAGAGGCCACAACAGTGGGAGGCCCGCGTACCGCAAAAAAAAAAAAAAAAAAATCAGATTCTGGGGTTCCATCCCTTTACTGTATCACAATGTTACAGGTAGGGCCAGCGGGAATTCCATTTTTAATCAACTCCCAAGGTGAGTCTTAAATGCACTGACCTATGATGCGGACCTGAGGAACGGGGAAGGTAATTTCAGCCTGTTTACTATCTTTCAAATGAAGATAGTAATACTTGCTCTACCTCTCTGGCACGTCTGTTTTTAGGATTAAATGAGATAAATGTGAAAACGCTTTGAAAGATTAAGGTAATTCAAAGGGCCGGGGAGTGTGAAATCGGGCAGAATGGGGCAAAAAATGGAAGAGGCTGTGAGATGGGGGTCTGGGGAAAAGGAGTAAGTTGTAAAGGGAGAATCCCTGTCACCTGAGGGGTCCGGTGGAGCTCATACAGACTCAGTTCCCACGTTTTGCTGGCATTCTGGGCATTCGCCGGCGTCGTCATGGTGACCGGGCACAGACCCCCACGAGGGCTCCACCGCCGGGGAGGAGGAGAGGTAGGCTGGGGAGTGGGGGAAGGGGGAAGGGGAGGAAGGGTGTTAGGGGGGCCGCCCCTCGCGGAGACCCCGCCCTCCCTAGGCTCCCTCCTCCGCCCCCCACTCCGCGCCGGCGCGGCCCCTCACCAGCTTCCAGCTGTCCGCGCTCCCGCCGCCACAGCGCCTCTTCCGGGGCCCGGGCTCCCCGGCCGAGTTCGCTCGGTCCGCAGCCGCTGCTCAGACAGCAGCTCCCGCTGCCGCCGCCGCCGCCGCCATGGCCCGGGCGCTGGGGCCCTACGTCACTTCCGCCTGCCCCTCCACTCCACTCCACCCCCCGCCGGCAGAGACGTCACCCGCCAGTCGCGGCGCGGGTGGGACGCGACGTGGACGCCCGGGTTCCCCACGGCCCCCGCGAGCAGCCGGCGTCCCCGGAGTCCCGCGCTACGTGGGGATCGCAGTCTCCGTCCCCTGGCCAGCACCGTCGCGCGGCCGACCTCAGCCACTGTCCCCTTCCAAGGCCCCCACTCGGGGCCTCCGCTCTGGAGGGCGGGGCCTGGGATCTCTCGGACCCCGGGAGGGGACAGAGGGAATTGGAAAAGGGGCCACCTCCCCCATTCCGCGTCCCCTGGCGGCTCTGGGGAAGGGCGCCCCTCCTCCCCACACAGAACTTCTCCATAACCCCAGCCCGGGATTCCGGGGAAAAAAGAGTTGCAGAGGAGCCTCTGCCGCTACAGTCCTTCAGTCCTGTGAACGCAACTAAGTTCCGACGTGCCCGGGATTCCCTTACCACCCTGGTGACCTGCTCCACCCTCCGCTTTGGCTCTCCCTAGACCCTCCGACCCGCTCTCCCTTCGAGGTTTGGGGGCGACGGCTCGGGACGTCCAGACTCAACTCTCGGCCAGAGCTAGAGACTCGAGAATTGCGTTTGGACAATCAAGAGCCGCGGCCCGGGGCGGGGGAGGGAGGCACACGGGAGGTATGGGGGAATGGAGACACCACGCGGAAGCAGGGACACACACACACACACACACACACACACACACACACACACACACACA